>NC_044358.1:27455564-27755564 GCF_007364275.1 Archocentrus centrarchus | reverse complement strand
AAAAACACTACAATTTCTAAAATGGAAACCAGTGAACAGTTTATTTTAAAAGACCTGTGTTTTTTCCTCTTTTGATTATTTTATTGCTCATTAATAAGGCAAATATATTTCTTCTCCGATTAGTCGATTAATCAGAATAATTGATAGAATACTCGATTACTAAAATAACTGACAACTACAGCTCTAGTCAGACATAATACTGTAAATGTGATCAGTTTCTGTGCTGTAATTTATTTTTTAAATGTATTTATTTTTTTGTTATTGTTTATCTGGTCACTGGAACACTGCAGGTATTGTTTCCATTGTGTGTACTGTTAACACCTGACTGTTTCCCATTTTCCTCTGGCTCAGGTACCTAAAGTGACCCACACTGAGTTCTGCCAGGGCCGGACCATGCGGTGGGCACTAGCTTGGAGTTTCTATGATGATGTGGTTGTTCCGGTGAGTTTGAACAGATTTTTTAGGGGACATTAGAGATGGGTAACGGGGGATTATTGGGATCAGGATTACATTTGAAAGCAGGTTACCTCCTCAGCACTGAGGAGCACATTTCTGCTGGTGGATGTTTCCAAACCCTCTCCTCAATAATGCACCACTTCTGTCCCTCTCCTGACTGGCTTCTCTTTCCCTGCAGCCCCGTTCCATTATGTGTACTTATTCCGATCTCTGGGGAGATGTTTATGTGGTTTCTAACATGCTGTAGCCAGGCAACAGTCGCCAGGGCAGGATTGTGCACGCACACTGTACCGCAGACGGGTCTGGATAAGGACAGAGTTGGAGTTAAATGGACATGAAAGCATCACAGAGCGAGGTCTGGAAATGATGCTGCAGTGCTGATGAACTCAATCAAATGCATAAATGCAGGTGGAGCAGAGGCTGTAGGATGAGGGCTGTTTATCAGACTCTGTTTCTCCTTTTCAGCAAAAAAGCAGCTGAGCAGAATGATTGGCCTAATTTTTTCCAACTGCCATCATCCATGTTCACGCTGCTCGAAATCATCAACAGGCAGACCCCCTCAAGCACATGTGTGGTTACGTTGCAGAAGTTCATGGTCAAATACCTAATTCTGCCTGCATGGGTGTTTCTATGCTCATCTGGTTTATGTATATAAGCATGGGAGAGCTCATTAATGTTAGATTTAGACTATAACATGTACGTGTATGTGACATCTATGCAGCTATGACCTACTTAACCTCATTATTATTACTATGCCAGGCTGCAATCTACCATTACTGACTTAATTTATTTCTGTTGTAACCAGAAATGTAGAAAACTGATTTCCCACCTAAAGTTTGCAGTACAGTTATCGAAGCAGTGTAAACCTCAGGATTCATAAGGTTCATCTAAATCTAATCCAGGAAGAAATTCTTGAATTGATTTTGGTCAGTTAAAGATTTTTTTCTGTATTTCTTTTTAATTTGGTTCCCACATTTGGAAATGGCTGTAGCTTAAAAAAACAAGATACAAAGCGTATTTCTCATTTTACTTAAAGTGTCCCTGTTGTGATTTTCCTTGTCTGTCACATACTGTTACAACAATGGCCACAGATTCAAATAAGGAGGTCAGTGTATGTACAAGTAATCCCTGTGAGCCAGGCTCTCTTCCATCAGCTCTCTGTTCTCACTGTATGATATCACTGAATGCAGACATCCTTAATATGATCATCTCAGAACCATAGCTCTGGCTTTTGAGCAAAGCAGCCCTACCTGCGGTTCAGACCTTCTGTCTGTGAGGTGCAGCCCATCAGGAGAAAGTTAGAAACAGACCAAGGATAAACTGAAAGGCTGCACCAAGGCCCAGTATAGGTTAATCATGCAAAGCTTTTCTCCTAGAGTCCAAGTATAAAAACATGAAGCTGGAATTGAGTGTAATTAGTTACCTTTATAGTTTTTTTTTTTTTTTTTTTTTTTTTTCTTTTGACTCTGGAAAAATGGAATAATTGAGCCACTGCTGTATGCCTGTAACATCAACTTGACCTCAACTCTTTAGAGCTTCTCATTGAGTTTTGTCTCTTCCTCCTGTAGTCTCTTCAGTGTCGTTGGTACATCACAGCACTGTTTGAAGAGACATCATAATCTCCGCATTTATATAAGCCCAGAAAGGTGCTGAATGATCGAATAATTTTGGAAAGCCCGTCTTTTCCACCACATCTTTCTGATTTTAAAGTTTGTGGGGACAGCCATCTGCTTACCCCACATGTGAGTGTGACTGTGTGGGTACAACCATAAACATGTAGCCTTTTCACCATATAGACAATCCCCCCATTTTTTTTTTCTGGCCAACTACAACACACATGAATCCTGGATTCCACATATGAAATAATACAAACTGTTGTTATTTTTAGTTTGTATCCTATTAGAGGGGGAAAAAAATGTAGGAGTTGTAGTGAATTGAAAGAAAACTACATTAGATAAAGAGACCTATTGAACGCAGACAAAAGAGGAGGAAGCACATCCAGCACAGGCCAACAGAATAAAAGGACCTGTAGACAA
This sequence comes from Archocentrus centrarchus, assembly GCF_007364275.1. Lineage (NCBI taxonomy): Eukaryota > Metazoa > Chordata > Actinopteri > Cichliformes > Cichlidae > Archocentrus > Archocentrus centrarchus. Next base: position 27,753,072 of record NC_044358.1, on the reverse strand, counting down.
GAGACAACTGCCAGGCTTTATCTGAGCCCTTAGGCTTGTTGTTGCTCATAAAAGCCTGTGGCATCAGGAGGAGGGATCAGAAAGGTCCAGAGTCCACGCTGGGGTTTGGGGACTTTATAGAATTGGGGGGGGGGGGGGGGGGGGGGGGTTTGCCTGCAGGTGAAATTGTCAGTATTTTGTTTCTTCATGATGTGTGTGTGTGTGTGTGTGTGTGTGTGTTCATGTACTCAGGAGGTGAAGATAGATGATTGAACATCATTATATCTGGAGAAAACAGCTCTTGTTAGACTCTTGTTGGCTTTAACCATGTCTGGTTTTTGAAATTGGGCAGGGCTTTTATTGTAAGGTTTTCATCCACTCACTGTGTGTGTGTGTGTGTGTGTGTGTGTGTGAGAGAGAGAGTGAGGGCATGCAGTGAGGTTGGAGTGGGTAAGTGGGATTAATAATGGAGTGAAAGAGCAGCAGAGTCAGAAGAGAATGGGATTTAGTGGAGAGGTGTGTATGTAAACTGTGCATGTGGGTTTTGTGCGCTCTCATTTGGAAATCTGTGTGTGTGTTTGTATAAGATTCTGTGTCAAGGATGTGCGGTATGAACAGACAGGTTTGGCTTGATGGATTTTATTGATTTCCTTGCACAATGAGCTGCAGGGCTCGCAGAGCGTGCAGAAAAAAGGGAGAGACGTCTGGGACAAACAATAAGAAATAAAAGCAGCAGCCAGACAAGGCAGCGTCCATTGTCAGCCCATTAATTACACGTGTCCATCTCTTCTAAATATTCATCTAAAAGCACCATCATTTTAACTAAAAATCAATAAGAGATCAAGACTGGAAGTGAACACTTACTTTGCGCTTTTTCTTGACTGTGCAGAAAATACAGGGATTATATGATTCTTCATTAATGTTTTTGTCTCAGAGAAAATGTAAGTGAAGGAAATATAACTCACAGAAACCAATAAAAATCTTCAGTGTACTCAGAGAGTAACTGAAAGTTGACACCAGACGAGTGCAGCAGAGTGAAGGTCACCCTCTGCTCCTTTCCTCTGCTGTTTGTAGGTCAGTCGGCCATGCTGTCTGCTGCCTCACTACTGCCGCAGACCCCCGCTGTCTCCCCACTTTCAGCCAGCCTGCAGTGGGCGCGGGGATCACAAATCGGCCGCAGTACATGTCACGGACAATTGCTGCAGAGGCTCAGTACTCACACACTGTTGGATGATGATCTACATCACCATTACAGCATGACATTAAGGGGAATTAAAAATGTAACAGTTTGATTTATTGCAGGCTCAGGTGCAGCTCGCATGATGTGAGTGCCCTCTTGTGGTATGTTATAGGCATCTTTCCTCTTTAGATTTGTCCTTGATGCACAGATAACTGCATCATTTTACTCATGCCAGTGATAATTTTATTTAGTATATTTTTAATGGCCTCTCACTCGTTGACAGCTGGGAAAGGCTGCAGCCGTCCATGCAAAATTAATTTCAGCCTGAAACAAGCAAAAACTGTATCTGAAACTTTAAGGTCAAAGAGCAAGGAAGGAAGAGTAAAAAAATGCGTGGAAGTGTTTTTGGTGTTTGATAGGCAGTGGGACAGCGCGGCTTGATGTCTTTCAAACTCTGAAGGCCAAAGGAAAAAGACAGAGCCAGTAAAATGTCTCTCTTCATCTTCTGCTGCATTTTCCCCTCTCAAAAACTGGCCATCTGGATGTGGCACAGTTTTTTTTTTTTTTTTTTTTTTCTTGAAATTACAAACCGAGATTTCAGACATTTTATGTCCACTACAAGTTACTCTGAAACACACATCTACTAAACTTGGGTAGGAAATCAAGTTTGGTCTACAACATGTAGACTCATAATACCTACTGAATTTTAGGCTACTGTGCATCACTGCAATTCCTCTGCTGTTTCCTTGCATGTCCACCTCAGTGTCGTTATAACAGCAGGAAGACGCGTCATACGAACAAAGCTACATTTTCTTCTTCTATTTAATTTTGCACTTTTAATCTCTACATGTTGTTGTTTGGATTCCTGCTGGTTTGTTAGTAGTAAGTATGCAGGTTGCGAGATGGTTGTGGACCTCTTAACAGTGCAGTGTAAGGCCAGCTGCATGGTTTTAGAGCCCCTTTTTTTCTCACTGGTCATTTAATTTGTCTTCCCACCACATGCTAACACTTTTTTTTTTTGTTGCCTTTTAAAGTGGACATTAGAGTCTCTGAGTGTAATAGTTATTTTGGAAAAAACATTCTGCAGGTGCAGAAAGAAGTGCACTGCTATTGGTGTTGTCTTGGTCAAAAACTTGCATATTTTTAAATTTGCCAAAAGGATGTGAAGCAGCTTATACTGTGTAAACACTGCCCTCTGTTGGCAGCTTTGCTCGTAACAGTTTTTAGCCTCTGATGTAGATTAAAGCCAAATACTGTCAACTCGGGTCAGCATCCTCAGTATGTAACTACAAAAACACAGACGAGTAAGAAAACTGTGCAGTGTGCAGCCCAAGTGTTTATGAAGTAAGAACAATACACAGAAGAAGAGCTGTAAATATTCCAGCAACATTTAATCTGGGAAAATATTTTACTGTGTTTACACTAGCTGGAGCTAAATTATCATTTGTTGTTTGATTTATCTGAATATTTAAAATATTGTGAAAAAAAATCCTACTTTTTTTTTCCTGTTAAAGTATAGGCAACCTTTACCTTGTATATCTGTTTCACCTGTCCTCAATAATATTCACTATGGGTTGTTGTCTGATGGTTTCTGACTCACTTTGTGTGATCTCAGTCCCCTCCCAGTAAGAAGTGTAAACTAGAGAAGGCACGGAAACCCCTTTCGTTCACACTGCCAGAGGCGGGACTGAAGGAGCTCCAAGCTAAGGCCTCAGCTTTAGGATGTACAGGCCACAGCCCTGTGGACAGCATCACTGCTCTGGTAGAGAAGACACTCACTGATCTGCGGGTGAGCTTCAGGGCAGCACCAACATTACTGAATGGATTTTGCTGAAGTCTTGATTGTATTGGCCTAACTCTGTTATGTGTGTGGCTGTGCAGGTGCTGCACAAACGGGTCCCTTGCAAAAAGCAGGAGCAGAGCCTCTTTCTGACAGCTGTGGAGAACACCTGGATCCATGTACGTCAGAATAGACGCGAACAGAAGCGTCAGTTGCGAGAGCTTCCCAGGGCGCCGCACTGTGCTGGAACCGCTTCACAAACCACCGTAACCACAGGCGCTCCGGGCACACCCCCAACCTCCCAAAACCAGCCCACCTCTGCACCAAACATCAGCAGCCAGAACGAGAACGCTGAGACCAAAAGTAAGCCTCCAGATGAGCCGGTTAAAGAAGTGTCAGAGAGCACGACCGGGGAACAAAAAGAGGTTCTTGAAAATGTAACGGGTGAGGATGTGGATATGGAGTCCTCCACCTGCACAGAAATGGGGGAGGAAGCGAATCCAACGGAAACACCTGCTGCAGCGAGCGAACTGCCCTCCAAACGCCCAGCGAGCCCCGGCGCTGTCAAACACTTCCTGTTTAAGTGTTTGCTGAACGTGATCCAGGATCAGAGCGATGTGGTGATTGAGATGCACTGGGTCGAGGGTCTGAACAGAGACCTGATGAACCAGCTGTGCACTTACCTGAAGAACACACTTTTAAAATCTGTCGCAAAGTGCTGATCAGAAAGTCAGGATCTTTTCCACCCAAAATGATTTACGGAACAATTTGAAGCATTTAATTTTATGACGTCTGTTGGGAAGTTTATTTTGTATAGCTTCTGAAACGTTATTGTGGACTGCGAAGAAAAAAGCAATTCTGTATCAGGTGTTCCTTTTTAAGTTCACTTTTAAGGTTTTATATTTTAGAGGCACCAGTCCAACAAATGGTGATCGAGAACAGAGCTTGCATGGGCAGAGCTGGAAGAGCTGCTGTTTGCTGATAAATTTGTTGGTGTTAAAGTACTGAATATCGACCGTACGATAAACCAGCCATCATATATGAGGTAGCAAAAAACACAGAAATTACTCCAAAAAATTCCAACCAGTGATTCATTTGGTCTTGTGGATAGCCGATATATTCATCTAATCACCCAACTCTAGTTTTTACTGCACATTGTGAATTATTAATTGCCAAAATATTTGGAATGAAATTTTATAAAGATTTTTTTCCCTCTTAATGGTGCATTTTTACTGAAATGTTTTTGATGCAGTACCCCTAAATATCCACAAGAGGGGAGTGTGAGCCTGTCCTGTATGTTGTGATCTCTGATCTTTAATTGTTCCTTTGTTAGACATTGTATTTTAGAACCGCAGTTGTTCCAGTTTGGTATGACTGTTTCAAATATAAACACAGCCTGTGTAATTCAGGAAGTTCCTGGAGCCCCTCAGTCTTTCCTGGAGAGTCTTTGCTATTTTAGCACGGCATTATTACTCTGCTGTAGCCGGCTGACTTCCTCAACAGAGCTGAGTGAATAACAGGAAAACATTCCTAAAATATGCAGGGCCACGTGTACGTACGTGCACATTTTCTGTTGTCATAAGCAAAAACACAGTTCCTGCCCGTAACGACCTGTCCCGCGGTCATGGCCGGACTTTGACTCTGCCGCTGTGTGTGAGTCATGTGAGATGTGCTGAATAAAGGGCAATGATGTTAGAGGCTGGCATTTTTGTTCCTCTTAATTGTTTTTAGGCTGCTGATACAACAGCCTTAATCTTGATTTTAATAAATGCTTAAAAGCTTTCAGTAACACACTCATGGTTATTTGTATTGCTCTCCTGCCAGAAACATAAAGAGGAACTTTCCTTTGTAGGTAAATCAGTCTGGTTAATGGTGCAGTGACAGGAATTACTACATGAATAAATCAAAACGACCTGAAATGATTAGCTAATCAATAAATGAGTGGCAGGAAATTAATCGTAAAGAATTTTCAAACTCTAGTTATTTTTAAGTTGACTCCAGCCACTAAAATAGGTAAATTAACCCCCCTCCCCACCCCCCCCACCCCTACTATATATAATGCAAACCTCTGGGTTCTGCACAATTGGTTGGACAAAATCACCTTAAGGTTTGAGGAAATTATAATATTCTTATTAATTCTTTCCCTGACATTATAATAGCAGACAATAATGAAAGGAAAACTTAGCTGTGGCCTTAAAATGATCAGATATGCCACAACGTGTTTACACAGTGTCACAGGCCTACTTCCCTATGGTTGTATTTTTAACAGCTATACATTTCACTAATAGCACTGATTAGCACAAGCATATCAAACTCGTTGTACATCGTGGGCTGCCTACAGCCTACTCTTCAGTGGGCTGGACCAGTGAAACTCCCCTTTTCTTTCAGTGCAAACTTTAACTCTGTCATTACAGTCATATTGTACAATAGTACAGTGAAATTGAAGTACTGTCCCACATTGGTGCAAGAACAAAGGCAAGCAGTAATTCACTATATATATATATATATAATATACAAAAAATGTACAATATGTGCAGAGATAAAAAAATATATATTTACATGACCCACGGTCAAAAAAAAAAAAAGCCAATCTTATCAGGTCAGTTATTTGCATTAATTAGGGCTATTGCTGTGTTTTAAAAACTCTCTGTGACCTTGGGACCCGGTGTCCTAGGTGGGTGCAGTCCTGCAAGATGCTGCAAGCCCTGTACTGTAGAGGTCCTTCAGGGAGGGAAGAGGGTGGCCAATGATTGAGTGATGTTAATGATCATTTGTAGTGGCCTCTTGTGTGCCATAGTGCAGCTCAAGAACCATAGAGATGCAATATGTCAGCACACTCTCAATGGAGCAGTGGTAGAAGACATTCAGCAGATCCCTCTTCAGGTTAATCATCTTGAGGATCCTCAGAAAGCGGTGATGCTGCTGGGCCTTCCTCAGAACCTCCGAGGTGTTAGAGCTCCATTGGAGGTCTGCAGATCAGTTCTGCATCAACAGGGAATTAAGTTCAACAATCAGTTCTTTCATTTTTAGGGGTGTTAAGGACCAACTTATCTGCAAACCACCCCAAGAACAGCTTTCCTGTACGTTGTCTCGTGCCAGTTGTGAGTCAGTGACACACAACCTTGTGGAGAGCCGGTATTCAAGCTAAGGGTTGTGGAAAGATGGGGGACCGACTCTGACACTGTACATGGTCAGAAAGGAAGTCTCTGATCCAGCAACAGGTGGTGAAATGAAAATGGCAGCACACAAAGACGCTGCAGCTCTCTGTCCTTCACTCTCAGTGCTTTGTTTACTGTGTGTGTGGCTGTGCATGTTTTTGCTTGGAAATACTACTGCCAATGTACAGTCAGGATCTTCTGAGTTTGGGATTACGCTGTGAAAGGACTGTTAAATTTGACTATCACCGCTTCCACGGCATTTTGGAGGACACCGGACTCCAGGGTCTCCACGGATGGTTCTCCCCAGTGGCAAGCCCAAGAGGAAGCAAAACCAAAGGAAGCAAAAGTAAGGCTGCAGGGCTGCAGCATGGTGAAAAACGCAATCATTAAATCCCTGGGATATCTTAACATGAGCTTAAGAAGTGCAATTTCAATAGTGCAGCTCAGTTTTTCTACATGATAAAAGAAAGTATATCGTAAATAAATCTGTCAACATGAATTTTTGGGCTTAAATTGTAAGAAATGTGTAAAATTACAGAATAAGTTCTGGTAACTTATTGCCCAGACTGTTCTGTAATTATAAAACAAAGTTTTAATTAATTCACAGAAAATGGTTTATGTTTCAGTGAACCCACTGTAAAAAAACAAAGCAAAAAAACTGAAATTTCTATAGTAGCTATAAAAAGAGTAACTTTTCCGTCATTTAATTGTCCATTTCTTAATTACTTTGGTGTAGTATGAATCACCGTGGAGGAGGTCGCTGAGTAGAAAAAACTGTGAAACCTATCGAAATAAAGTTATAAGTCCAAAATTTATGCCCTCCTTCACATTTTCCAAACCCGGCCAGTAGGCCAAATTGGAGCCTTTCTGGCCCCCAGGGCTTTATGTTTGCCTCTCCTGGAGAACTAAAGTAGTAAAATAAATGGCGTACAGTACTCTGTAACCGCTGCCTCTGAGTTTGTACTTTTGGTATTTAAACACAGGCTGGGGCTCATCCCATGACTCTGCATGATTTGCTTGGTGTTAGTCTTAATGTGCGCCTGCGGCTGGTGCTCGGTTGCGGAAGGTTGTTGACTCCCAACATGTGACACTTGACATGCTGAACAAAGCTCGCCGCGTGTTCTTCGCGCTGATTGGCTGCTGGACACAACGCCAGTAAGATGTAAATGTACCGCAGTCAGCGTCTCATTTACATTTGTCAAAGAGCAACAGGCCACGTGAGACGGCGGCAAATTAAATAATTTTCACACCAGTGATACGTTAGTAAACGTTTCAGCTCTGCCGCTTCTGTTGGCCGTCGGATGCCGAGTGAGCGGAAACATTTTGGATACATTTTCTTACAGATGAATAGCGGCAGGCGGCGGGAGCGCCGGGACTACGTGTGACGGACGTGACTCAGCCCGCACGGCTCATGACGAGGGCTCCTCAGCACCGACATCACCCAGACCGCGCTCCGCGTTTTCCCGTCTCCTCCCCCGACACGCAGGGAGGGAGGAGGGCGTCTGTGGGCGGTTACAAACGCTGCGTGATTCACAAACCTTATTTGTTCGTACTACTTTGAGCGCCATCTTGTTTGTAACTCTTCTACGTAAGTGGTAGAGTTTCTGCCGAGGGGGTATCCGATTACCTTTTTTTATTTTTTTTTCCTCCCTCCCCCAGCTTTAGACCGGGAACCTCTCCCTGTAGCAGGCTTACACAGGCACGTCTGCTTTACAGCTTTTCTCTGGAAAAAGTCTTTCCAAGCGGACAGAAATGAGCATCGAAACGCTTCTGGAAGCTGCCAAGTTTTTGGAATTTCAAGCCCAGCAACAACAGAAAGCACGTGGTAAGTTTGTGTTTTATTGGCGGGGGGGGGGACGTGCTGTTTTTTCACACAGCTCAGTCAGGAGTCCACCCATTCAGTGAAAGGTGAGAGGTGAAAATTTAGTTTCTGACTGAGGACCAAACCCTGCTCACTTACCAGCATAATTTATGAACTAATTCTAGTCCGCTGCTGGTTTGTTGGTTAATAATTTAAATACGACTGTAACCACTGAGAGAAACGAGTTTCAGTCAGTGTCTAGTAGTTTTACTTTCATTTTGGTGCGTTGCTGCTGCTGTATTAACTGGTGGCTTTGCTTCATGTTGAGATTGAGGTCAAGACGCAGACACACACACACACACTGCCTTGTGCTGCAGTGTCAGGGGTTACTGCATTGAAACCTGCTGCATAGACACTTAACGTGCAGCTCATCCGCGTCACGGTGCGCTCTTCTCATTTTCTTCCCTTACTGTATGTCTGAGTATCTGTACGCACTGCTGCGGAACATTAAAAATAAAAACACGGGGCGATGAAGGGCGGTGGCGCACGCACTGCCAAGCTCGTTTTTACATAATGACCTGACATCGTCCGCCGGGGATCAAGTGACTCTGGCAGTCAGGGCCCCCTCCCGGCAGCAGTCTGCGCCCCTCAGTCGTTCCCCGCGCCTTTCCAGATGTTAGGTGTTGTAGTGACACAGCGTACCTGTGCCTTTCGGTTTGACCGTATCTTCTTTAAAAAGGAAACAAAAAAAACAGAACAACAAACTCCCCCGGCGCTTCAGACGCTCGTGGAGGGCTTTGAGTGTCTGTCGATGACGTGTAACAAACCACGCCCCCATATTTTAAAAGCACCGATGACACCGCCCCTTCCACCACGTGCGTGCCGGGGCAACCCCTCCCAAAGGTTGTTTATAAAAAAGATGATTCACTCCTGTCTTTAGTCAGGAGACGGCCTGCCCTGCGGACCATTCGTGTAAACCACATTTGAATAGAAACCAGAATTAACATTAGTTTTATATTTATAAAATACGTTTTTTGAGGGTTCCCACTGACGTCGTTCAGCACTTCGCTCAAAAGTTGTCCACCAAATTGGTACAGTACAACCACTGGTTGCTAGGACAACAAATGTACTTCCAGTCCGGTTGGCAGTGGTTCCCAGTGGCTGCTGGGTGAAATCAGTTGTGAAGAAGGTGCTGCATTAAAATCCTAGTAGTGATTGTTTTGGTTGCCTACAGTTGCCGGTAGTTTTTCATGTTTGTCTGCAAATACTCGCTAACTACTAGCTGAGCGGTAGTAAAACTTGATATTTTAATATGACCTGATCTGGAAATGGAGAAAGTTTGCCTTCAAAGTAAAAGCTGTGCCCTGTTGGCTGCAGTGCTGAGGCATAACACCACTTCCTTTTCCAGTTTGTCACTTTTCAGTTTCACTACAGCTCGGAGAGTAGCTGTACAGTGTTTGTTGTTATCTCTATCACTTCCATTCAAACTACAATCGCAGCAATATGCTAGCGACCAAAGCAATCACAAGGAGTTTTTTCAAACCAGTTGTTGAATACACATTTATCCCTAGTGACCGGTGGTTGCCTGGGAATCACTGACCAGTCTGTGGGCCTATGCGACTGGGGCTTTAGCGATCATTGTCCCAGGAACTGCCATCCAGCAACCAGTCACAACCAATCGGGCAATACATACTTTTCTCTCAGGACTGATGGTTGCCAGGTGGTTGCAGACTGGCCTTTAGCCCTGTGTGACTGCAGCCTTATTCACTTGACCCTACACCATCACCATGATTGTCACATCCAAAATGGCAGACAATTTAATGTCACATGTCTGTAAAACTTCAGCACATGAGGTTTTTATGTTCAGGTGACTTAATTTGGATAATGCCCCAAGTAACTACCCACAAGCATTGTGGTGAGACTTGCACATTTAAACAAATAAAACAGCCTACCTTACTGGTATTGCAGTTAATACCAAATAAATGTACGTATCTTACATTAAATTAAATGTGTAGCTAACATTAATGGAAACAGCCTGTAGTTTATGGTGTGTTAAGCATTACATGAAAAGCATTGCAAAGTGCGAAGGAGCAAAATAAGACCATAAAGATATTATATAGCTATAGATATGTAGTCATTGTGCTTACATTACATATTAAAAGCAAACAAACTTATCAGTGTTGTTTTAAGTCTGCGTAGGACGGGAAGGTGCACGTTAGGCTGCAGCATAGATTTTACACAGCACTACAAATCCATCATCAGGCCTGCTGAAAAAGATAGCGTGTCATTACACTTCCTGTGCTGTTCAAGCTCAACTGCCCAAATATCAGACCTTTCTTTGGAAGTTGATTTTTACATATTCTGTAGTTCTTCATCATTATGGAGAGAGTTGGCGCATCCACACAGGCTCAGAGTGGTAGATCCTGTTTTTTTTCCTGTCTCAGCTCCGGCTGCCTGCTGCATTCTGAGCAGAAGACTCCTCCTCTTCTTCTCCTCCGCCTCCGCCTCCTCCCTCTCTGCTACTGTAGAGCAGGTCACTGTGTGCGGGAAACTAGGCCAGTGTTCCTCTATGTACTGCTGCAGTTATATAATGCTTATAGAAAACCTGCTTGTTTTTGTAAGGGTTTCATGGGTTTTCAGTCAGAAAAGACCCTTCTGTGTGTCAACACCACAACATTAAATTGTCAGCCTCTCATAACAGAGCATACAACAGCTTATGAAAGCTGCGCACCACAACTGGAACATCTTGTTCTTTTGTATGTTTTTACCTTTGAAGGAAAGATTTTTCAGAGTAACAGGACATGTTTGTACACTTAAAAAAAAAACAAAAAGCACACACACACATGGTGAAAGAGGGACTGTATTAAAATTAGCATCCATCAAATGAAGAAGTTTATTTTTACAAAAGGTTGAAGTTAATCCAAAGACTGATGGAAAGCTTGTAAATTTGAGAAATATAAGAGAAACCTGCTAATCTAAACTGATCACACAAACTGCTCCGGTAAGGGTCAGTTATGTCCATTAATTCCCACTTTTATGAATGTGAGCAGTTCAAAGATGTGTTCATTCAACTTAATACGGTGTGTGATGCTGACAGGCGACTGATATTCCTGTTATTTTGTACACCCTGTTTAAAGGAAAGCTTACAATACCACCTCTCTGATCAGCACATTATGATGCAACATCTTAAACCGGATTGTGTTATTTGTAGCTACGTACAACCTTGTTTTCCCCCAAATTTGGGATGCTGTGTTAAAAAAAAAAAGTATATTAAAAACAGACTGTAAACTTGAAAAGCATTTAAGCCCTACATTTAATTTAAAATGGTGCAAAAATAGCATTAAAAAATTTCAAACTGAGAAATTTTATTTCCTTTTTTAAAATTTTCTAATCAAAAGTTGCACTATAGTGGGGCAGTGTCACAACTTTTTTGGAAGTTGTGCATCTAATAAACTAGCATCTGACTACATACACCAGCTGCAAATCTGCAATAACAATGGGACTCTACGGGGAACATAGACTCTTATCAATTTTAAAGCTGATATCACATGTAATTTTTGAAGAACCTGTCTCTTCATTACTCACTGTCATCATCATTTATGTGAACTCATTTTCAGTGGTTTAGGGGGGGAAGTCTGTGATGCCACTGAATCTTTAGCTCTGCAGTGGAGTGATGAGTGTGTACTGCTGCAGCGTCCTGATCGCATTTATAACGATGCCGATGACAGCTACTTGTATCTGACATTTTCTGACTGTGAAAATGAGCTACCATAGCAACTACAATCCCTTTTCCACAGCATCCATACAGTGTGGAGAGGGCCTTCTTTAGATGATTGGACAGCCCCGAAAGACGCATGAAGCCTCCTTCTTCTGACTCAAGTTTTATAAAATACTGAAGCTTGTTATTTTTCAGTCATCTTTATTTGTACAAATCTTTTTACATGGCTAAAGGTTATTTAATAGTAATCAAATTTAAATCATCATCATCATTTAAAAGATCGCTGAACTTTGTCTTTTCCCTATTTATTTTCTTGCAGTGTATCAAATCTTATAAACATGCCTTTACAGACAGAAGTAACCCCTAGACACGTGTCTTGGAAGTAAAGAGACCCCCGGGCTTTGCCAGTAGAGAGATAGAGTTGACTTGCACTCAAACAGAACAACTTGGTCAGTGGACTGTGACAAGAATTACATTACAGTGAGATGCACCTCAATTAAAGCAACAAGCTTCCATTGTGAGAATGTGCTTAAAGCTAGGCAGGATTTTTGTGGATGTGAAAATGCACATACCTATAAAACACAAAGTAGGAACAGCAAGAGAGAAGAGGCTGCAACCTGAAAGCTCAGACTTTCAGTTCTGCTTGTTGTAATTACATAATAACAAACATTTTCTTACTTACAACTGGAGGTTTCTTAATAATAATGATAGTAAATCACTATAAGTGATCACATTAAAATGTAGCAGGAGTCACAGTCCTGGAAGATGTTTGTGGTCTTTTTGGCACAGATTAACTGAAACCTGCTGTGTGCTACTGACATGGTTTTACATGCGTTTTAGGTTTAGTTCAAAAGCATCTGTTGGTGCTATGTGTAAACATACCTGTGGCTTTAAATGTTAAACACTTTTTGTTTTTGCTGCTTTACTATAATTAGGATCAGCAGGAGTAATGTCACTAAGCTGGTAGTAGACCTCACTTTGTGTGTTTTATTTCCTTTAACATGCTCCCAAAATCTATCAGTATTATCTGTACTATATAAAAAAATACAAAGGGTATAGTTCCTGCATTGTGTGAGTGTGTATAGATGGGATCGGTTGTATTAATGGCCGGTTTCTCCCACAGAGGATGAACTAAAGGAGAAGCTGCGTCTGCAGCACTTGAAAGAGCAGAGCCACCCTGATGTGAACTACAACTCAACAGTCCACATCAACAATGTTTCTAAAGCAGAGGTGCTCCACATCGAGTCCCGCCCCCCACCCGTACCATCAACTCTGCCACCTCCCTCCGTACCCATTACGGTCATCCCCATCCCTGTGGTCACCCCCAACCTCACAGGCTCACCGACTCTGCCTGTTGCCACGCTCTCCCCTCCTGCTGCTCCTCGATTGGCCTCCCCAAAAGGAGACTCTCATTCCCCTCTGGAGCAAAGTGCTGCAGCTCTGCTCTGCTCCCCACAGCCCAAACTCGACACCCAAACCGTGGTAGCTGCCAACCACAAGCAGCCGATACAAAACCACCACAATCAGCCACAGCTCGTTGCCCAAACCAACAACACTAAACTGCACCAGCAGCTGGTTCAGCGCTATCCTGGTTCCATTGTCTCACCCCTACATCAGCAAGCCTTGCTGCCTCATTCAGGACCTGTGCTTCAGCAGGCCCCCCTACACAATGGCCCCATCAGCCGGGGGAGTCCTCCTGATGACAGCCGCCAGCTAGACAGCAAGAAGAGGCCTGGAGGGTAGGTCTAACTTGTTCACTCAGTTACATTATTATTTACTCAGTATTGTTTTTTTAAACATCATTATTTTTTTCACTGTGATATTGCAGGGCTGGTACAAGAGAGGTGCATAACAAACTTGAGAAAAACAGGTAGGTTCAACCTGTTTCATTAACAGTGCATCGCATCTTCCTGAAAACTTTACTTAGTAGCAGTTTAATTTTGATGCTGTGCTTAATATTTGAATTCAAGGACTCAAAGTAAAAATGCTGTTACATTAATCTTCTACTAAAATAAATTAAAAGGTGTGCTCTACCGTTTGTGCTGTCTCAAGTTCCCTCTGTTTGTCTTGGGTCTGTCAGACGAGCACACCTGAAGGAGTGCTTCGAGACGCTGAAAAAGAACATCCCAAACATCGATGAGAAGAAAACCTCCAACCTGAGTGTCTTAAGAAGTGCTCTGAGATACATTCAGGTAAGCTTGTGCTGTTTTCAAGCTTTACCTCCAAAGTTAAGTTTTATTACCTTTAAATTCCATATTTGTGCATGTCTGTTATTGGTAACTTTTTTTTAAATTTTTTTTTTAAATCATCTTGAATTTCATTAGTTAGTTTTAACCGCTAGAAAAATGCAACAACAAAAAAGACATCACAGTTACAGACATTATAAAGATTTTAAAACCAGCAATTGAAGCAGCAGCAATCACAAGTGGCGTGCACCTCATGTCACCTGGATTTGTTTAGCAGTGTTTTACTGGAAGGCACTAAATGTCCACAGAGGTGGTGCCTTGCACCTTTGTCCTTTGTTGTAACGCATCACTCATGATTGCTCTCTTTCCTCACCACTCACAAAGCTGTCATACTGTGATGTTATTGACCTGCAATCTTACCGGACAAATTTATGATCTTATTGTGTTTGTTTATAATTAGTTACAGATAAAAAAAATCAGGCAGCAGAAAGTTAAAACACTGTCATGTATTTAGATCCTTCCTGAATCTCTAAGGCTTCCTCATTTCTACCTTTGGTAATTGTGCATGTGTGAGTGTTTCCACAAATGACGTGCCATTTTTTTATGAGTCAGGCACTCAACGCTGAGAGTACTCTGCTTGTAAACAGCTGGTGCAAAGGTCTGCCACTGGCCTAGTTTAACTCTTTCAGACTGACTGTGCTGCTGAGTGTGTCAGTGTTTGTGAATATTTTTCCAGTACACTGATCCTGAAGGTTATCAATAATAAACCAATATCTGTTTGTTTCAGAATTTACCAATACTTGTATAGATTTGAGTTTTATTATTACAATTTCATGATCTGCGTTTAAGTTTGTCCAAATGTTACAAGGGTTTGGTGTTTAATTTGCATAATAATAAGATATGTATTTGGTAGTCATTTGGTGTTGTTTGTAAGCCTGTAGTTGTTCACTGCTCGTTAACAGACCGTGGTGCAGGTTTACACTGAGGAGGATGGCAGTGTGCTGTTGGTTGATTCTGAGATGCAGCAGTCTGGTTATTCCTCTGTGTGCGTGGATACTGAGGGAAACTAGGACAGCGTGGGTGCACAGCTCATCACCCAGTCTCCCTCCCTGTGCCCCTCTCTGTGATTAAGCAACATGCTGTGCGTGTTGTGTTTGACAGGCTTGTGTGTCTTTTCCTCCAATCAGCAGCTGAGCTGGACATGCTTAAGACAAACGGCGCAAGGAAAACTTACATAATTGATACTGCTACATGCAGAACTAAAGAGTATAAAGACTCACCGGGTGTAGTTGGACACAGTTAACCCAGTGCTCTAGCAGTATGTATTACAGGTCACAACAATGTGTTGCACCTCTTTGTCACAAGGGTCTTTTTCATTGGCTGGGCTAGTGGTGTTTTATTTTGGAGGGCTGGAGTAGAAGAAAGGAGTGCTGGGTGATGGGATGCCAAAAATAAAAAAAAAAAAAAAAAAGCTAAACACGTGCGAGCACTGGCATCTTGACATGGGAGGTACAGACGCGTGTCCTGCTTGCATACACCTCATTCCCGAAACTCTCCCTCCTCCCTCCCCGTCCCTGTCCTTGCTCTCCTGTGGGCTGGCAGCACAGAAGCAGCTTGCACACAACAAACACTGAGCTTAGAGAAGGGTCGAATAAGAGGCTTTCAGCTGAGCATGTAATCATTTGTATTTTTTATCTTATAAGTGTTAATTTGTAAATGAGAAAAGTGTCTATGAAAATGAGTGAACTAGAACAGTGTGTGTGGTTTTCCACTGAAAGGCATCAACTTGGCTAACAACTACGTAGGTCAAGTTCCACTTCCCTATTCCATTTAAAATGCAAATGATTCAACAGCTGTGACCAAAAAAAAAACTTGCATGTGAACAAATTGTTTTCCTTTTTTAATTAACACACTCACATTGCCAGAGCTGTACAACAGGTTTTGCTTTACTTTAGAGACAACATGTAGCACATTTAAAGTCTTTCCTCTGAGCCTGTAGTGGTGCTGTGAAAGCCGAGGCTGTAAAATAAGCCCTGATGCATTAGCGCTCCTCCTCTTCGCTCCCCCTCCTTCCCTCCATCCTGCCTCTGAGCTTTTAAGGCCACATGAGCAGCAAGCACATGGCTACCCTGAGCCGCGTGACGTCACCCCCCCTGTGCTGGGCCCCCACCCAGCACTGCAACATGCAGGACTTGCTGTACCACCAGGCTTAGCTGCCAGCAGCAGGGAGGGAGCATGGAGCAGTAAACACAAGGCTCAGCTTACTCCACACGCGCTTCACTTCCTCATCAAAGCTGACTGAACTTGTTCCTCCACTGCTTGTCCACAAATGCCAGTCTGAAAAATGCTGTGCTCTCTGGTAGCTAGAGATGAGCTAAAAATGTTTTTATCTGTTTAATATTTTTAGCACAGTCAATCACAGTGCATATAATGGCTTATTTCCTTTAAAAGGTTGCCTGACAACATAATTGTGCTAATTCCTTTGACATTTTCATATTCGTTCATCCTTGAACATTAAGAACAACCTGCCTCCCGTGGCTTTCTGACCACTCCGCTCTTAACCGCGATGAGGTAAATAGGCCAGCTATGACCAACACAAGCTTGCACACAAAGGACTGGTGTGCAAAATTAGGTATTTTATTTCCACAGACAAGCCTTTTATTGTTAAAGTTGGGCACCATGTGAAACCCTTTGCTCCAGCTTGAAGGCACACTAAGACAAGGGTTTATGGTTACCACAGTGTCATAAGACCTGTGTGCGGGAACCCGATCAGTGGAGCAGCATGTCTGCAACGTGGCCTCCTGTGTTCCTGGCCCTTTAAGACAACCCAGCCTTGTGCTGTCTGTTCCCGGCTGCTGCAAAAGTGAGTCAGTGAGTACAGCTTGTATTGCTCTCTTTCAATCCCCCTTATCTGTGGCCCTCCCTCTCCCTTTTTCTGCAGGGCCATGTGCTCGGCACTCGCATTGCTTGTGACAATGCTTCAGCCGTGTTTACCTCTCATGCACGCACACGCACATGCAGATCTGTGGTAAGAGCGCTTCCTTGGAAAAGGAGGAGATGGGGATTGGGGGGGGGTGCAGTCATGTGCAAAGAATCCAAAGGTACCTGGCACATTGTGTCCTACCAATCTGGTGACATGTTTAACATGGCGATGAAGTCGTGTGGGATCCATCTGCTGCAGACTTAGCTATCAGGTGCATGTGGTTAATCTCAGACGAGCTGTTTCTAAAGAGGTGAACGTGGCGTCGGCTCTCAACAGTTCAGTGGGTCTGCATGTTTGTGGAGCATTTCTCCACTCTCTCATTCTCTCTTTATGAGTCATCACTTAAAGCTGCTGTTGTGGCGCTACTCACGGAAGGCTGCCAGCTACATGAGGGTGAAAAGGAGGCAGCCAGTCCTTTTGGACAGCATGTTAAATTTTCTCACTCATAATGAGTTTTGAGAGAAATGTTTAGATGTTAGGATGCTGTCAGAAGCCTAAATAGAACCTCTTGCACATGAAGGTGTGCATTGTCTTTTAGGATGTCAGAGAAAATGTTGATGTTTCCAGGTGTTTCCTGGATGACCAAAGACGGGTGCATTTCAGTACATCGTGTGTAGAGACTAAGGATGTTTTTAATGTGTACAGAGGAAGCATGTGCTCTTAATGGCTGGCTACAAGTTACACACACATGCTAAGAAGCAGCTTAGTCTATTGAACAGTGACGTATATGCTATGTCCTGCTTTTTAAAATGTGCATATCCACATGTCTCCATAAATCAAAATAATATCAAAATACAATGTTTGTCTTTGTGACTGAAATGGTGCAATGCGTGAATTCTTGTAGTTTTGCAGAAATAAAAGAGGTGTAGTGCTGAGCATTTAACTGTGCACAGTGAAGATTGCATTGATTCATATTAGGTGTTGTTCCATATAAGTATTTTGAGCTCTCACCATTTGGCCCATGCATGTCTTATCCTGGATCAGGATTTGAGACAGGTGCTGAAACACACAAGGCCTGTCTTTTGTCCCCCTTTGCTATTTATGTGCATCCGCGTTGTGCTGTAGGCGCACATGCTCCTAATGCACAAGCAGAAATGTCACACTTAAACACAAGTAGGCCAAAAGCCAAACACCTACACACACACCTTTAATTGCACACAATTACTTGCACATTTACTGTATCTTTACACTGTACACGGTGGGGTGAACACTAACAGGAAGTCCACTCTTTATGATCCTGAGTCATCAGGTTGCTGGCAGCAGATTTCACACAGTGTTGTTTCCCTGAGCCTCTCCCACAGAGAGCATGCTGGATAGTTTGACTGAGCTGCGTGTGACATGCAATAAATTATATGTAATTAGCCTTTTGAAGTACAAAGGTTGGACAATGAAACTGAAACACCTGTCATTTTAGTGTGGGAGGTTTCATGGCTAAATTGGACCAGCCTGGTGGCCAATCTTCATTAATTGCACATTGCACCAGTAAGAGCAGAGTGTGAAGGTCCAATTAGCAGGGTAAGAGCACAGTTTTGCTCAAAATATTGCAATGCACACAACATTATGGGTGACATACCAGAGTTCAAAAGAGGACAAATTGTTGGTGCACGTCTTGCTTGCGCATCTGTGACCAAGACAGCAAGTCTTTGTGATGTATCAAGAGCCACGGTATCCAGGGTAATGTCAGCATACCACCAAGAAGGACGAACCACATCCAACAGGATTAACTGTGGACGCAAGAGGAAGCTGTCTGAAAGGGATGTTCGGGTGCTAACCCGGATTGTATCCAAAAAACATAAAACCACGGCTGCCCAAATCACGGCAGAATTAAATGTGCACCTCAACTCTCCTGTTTCCACCAAAACTGTCCGTCGGGAGCTCCACAGGGTCAATATACACGGCCGGGCTGCTACAGCCAAACCTTTGGTCACTCGTGCCAATGCCAAACGTCGGTTTCAATGGTGCAAGGAGCGCAAATCTTGGGCTGTGGACAATGTGAAACATGTATTGTTCTCTGATGAGTCCACTTTTACTGTTTTCCCCACATCCGGGAGAGTTACGGTGTGGAGAAGCCCCAAAGAAGCGTACCACCCAGACTGTTGCATGCCCAGAGTGAAGCATGGGGGTGGACCAGTGATGGTTTGGGCTGCCATATCATGGCATTCCCTTGGCCCAATACTTGTGCTAGATGGGCGCGTCACTGCCAAGGACTACTGAACCATTCTGGAGGACCATGTGCATCCAATGGTTCAAACATTGTATCCTGAAGGCGGTGCCGTGTATCAGGATGACAACGCACCAATACACACAGCAAGACTGGTGAAAGATTGGTTTGATGAACATGAAAGTGAAGTTGAACATCTCCCATGGCCTGCACAGTCACCAGATCTAAATATTATTGAGCCACTTTGGGGTGTTTTGGAGGAGCGGGTCAGGAAACGTTTTCCTCCACCAGCATCACGTCGTGACCTGGCCACTATCCTGCAAGAAGAATGGCTTAAAATCCCTCTGACCACTGTGCAGGACTTGTATGTGTCATTCCCAAGATGAATTGATGCTGTATTGGCCGCAAAAGGAGGCCCTGCACCATACTAATAAATTATTGTGGTCTAAAACCAGGTGTTTCAGTTTCATTGTCCAACCCCTGTATTTTAAAACACAAATCTTCAAGAAAACAAGTCTACCGATCGTGGAGCCTCAGCCAACAGACATTCATTCAATTTCTTTGAATAGTGTTTCAGGTGATTGTGTGTAAATAAATTATTCGTTCATTTTTACCAGTCAAAAGTTTGGCCATTCATATGAATGCATGAGTTTGTCCAAGCTTTTGTCTAGTACTGTATTTCTGGTAGAATAAATTAGTTATAATGCATACTTTTTCATTTATTAATTTCATATTAATATTCGGAATATGAAAAATTGGTTATTAAAAGGGCAATTTCTCCATTGTATTGGAGAAGTATGACTAGTACAGTTTGAGATACTTGAACTGTAGTGTGTCTATTTCTAAAGTACAGTACTTGAAAGATGTACCTCGATTCTTCTCACTGCTGCACTTTGACATTTTCCTCAGATGAGTAGTGCTGCATTTTCCTGTGTGCAGCTCACAGAATTGTTTGATTTATAAACCAGTTCTGAGATTTACCTTTTTATTTGTTTCCTTCTTGCAGACGTTAAAGCGCAAAGAGAAGGAGTATGAGCATGACATGGAGCGTCTGGCCAGAGAAAAGATCGCCACCCAGCAGCGACTAGAAGAGCTGAAGAATGAGCTCAGCCAGTGGATGGATGTGATCGAGATCGACCGTATCCTCCGACAGACGGTGCAGCCAGAGGAGGACCAAGCTTCTACCTCCACAGCCTCGGGTAGGTGGACGGGTGGGATTGGTGGGGATTTATGTTCAGTCTTAACTGTAGGTCAGGTGGTGCCTGATACAGTCAGATAGCAGGCTGTCCTAAGAACGCATTTGAAACGAGTCTCATGCCGACACTCATGCTGATTCTTTCCTGTAAATATCCCAAATACACCACCGAAACACACCTTTTTAGAAATGCAGTTTTTAAATGAAATCGTGTCATTATACTAAGTTCCATTATTTGTTGGTGTTGCAGAAGGTGAAGACATTATGGACGATGACATGGATGAAGAGACTGCACCAAGAGCACCCACTGCCTTACCTACCGTGCCTCAAACCATGAAACCTGAGCTGCGCATGACTGTAACACCTACTCAAGTCCCAACCGTGACACCCATCACCACTACCTCCTTCACCAACCAACACAACCAGCGCAAAGCCCCTCTGCACCAGCCTCAGCTGCTGCCACTGACTTCTCCGCAGCCACCATCTAAACCTGCAGCTCCACCAACACTCACTGCCGCTACATCCAGCACTCCCACCACTCCCAGTCAGCTGTCAAATCCCACCCCGACACAGATGGTGACCACACCCAGTCTGCACCCCACAGTGATCGCTCATGCACCAGTGTCCCACCCCTCAGTCATCCAGGTCATCCCAAGTCAGGGCTCCAAAAACATCGCCCAGCTGGCTCCTTCTACCACCAGCTCTGTGCAGTTAGCCCCCGGTCACCAGCCCATCAGCCACATCACCGTGCACCCGGTGGCTCACCTAAGCCAGCATTTACCCACCCTCTACCCACAGCCGGTGGCTGTCACACAGCCAGCTGTGGTCGGTCACATCACTCAAACAATAAACCATGCTCAGGTGAACGGCAATGCACCTGCACAGCCAGCTGCCACTATTGTTGGTAAGCAGACAGCAGTGAGCACCCAAATGATGGCACACCACCCGCAGCTTGTGGGTCAGACTGTGCTCAACCCCGTGACCATGGTAACCATGCCCTCCTTTCCCATCAGCACTCTGAAGCTGGCCTGAACACTGCCAACAGGACCACTGAGCTGCAGACTGTGATGCCCATGATAGGGGTAAACTAAGGGAGGGATGTTCTCCCCCTTGTTAACAAAGTGACCAAAACACATCCCCATTGTTAACCTACCACATTCTTGTGTGTTGGTTGGTGTTGTGGGAGCACCCAATGGGCCACCTTCCTGTGGTAAACCACAGGCTTCAGTACAGGCCATTGACAAGTCCTCCATCTGTGCAGGAGAGTTGCTGGAGACCCTTCTGATCCATTTTACTCTCATTTAGAAGCATTACAGTGGACACAAAGCCGGGAACAATCCTAACGCAAAACTCCTTCTATGCCAGACTACCACAACATCCCGAAAACTTGACCCTAATTCTAAGATATAACAGGCTGCATGTGGCTGATGGTCATAATGTTGTTTTTGTGTTTTACACAGTGGGCTGATGTGCAGCTTTTGACCCTCACCTATTGTTGTATTAAAATGAAGCAGTGCTTATTTTTACACAAGCTTGACAGAAACGGCCTCACACAGGAAAATGTTGATCCGCTATTATAGAGTCCAGACAGTGTAGGATCAGAGTGTTGGACCACCAAACCCAGCACACTGAGAATGTGGTTCAGATGAGCCCCTCCTCTTCAGCAGTGGCACATGCTGAAAGGCTGGAGCCAAATCATGGACTGAACTACACCCTGTACACACAGGAGCTGCAGTCCTCAGTGATGGTGCACACAGCAAGAGCTCCACCTGCTGGCTGCTTGTGTTCATAGTAAAACTACCACCTCTGCAACAATGACACAATTCTTCCAGTGAAGTAAAATGATGATGACATCATCACACAGTGGCTACTTGTAGTAAAATAATATACGGCTTTGTCAGTTTTTGTCTGTTCTAGGCGCAGCCAGGCGGCGAGATGTCAGGTTTGGTGGTCTCAGGATCTCGTCTCTGCCTTTAGCAGGTGATGTGGTTATGTTGACACCTTGTAGCCGAGTCTGAAGCACCAGAGATGAGAATCAGCACCTCTAAGTTCCAGAAAAGGGTGGATTACTCATTTCTGTCTCGAATGAGTTCAAATAGATCCGGGTCTTGTTCACAAGTGAGGAAAGATTGACAGACTGGTGCAGATGCTATAATGGTCTGCTGTGGTAAAGAGAAAGCTGAGCGTTAAGTCAAAGCTCATGCACTGGTTGATCTACCTTCCTACACACAAACTGTGGTTACTGGTACAAGATGAGATCACTGATACAGCTGGTGGAAATGAGCTTTTTCATAGGGTCTGGGCTCAGCCTATGAGATAAGATGAGGTGCTCAAAGTAGAGCTACTCCTCCTCCACATCTAAAGGAGTCAGGTGAGGTGACGGGGCGTGCATCCTGGGTGAGGTGTTTTAGGCATGCCTAAACAGGAAGAAACCCAAGGGCAGACCCAGGACATGCTAGAGAGATTTTATCTTGGCTGGATTGGGAATGCCCTGGTGTCCCCCACCTTAGACAGGGGAGGTGACTAGGGGAAAGCGAGGTCTGAAAATCTCTGCTTAGACTGCTGCCTGTGCACAGATAAGCAGCAGAAAATGGATGGACGGCAGGATTTAGTTTTTAGTGTTTAAAGGACAATCAAATTGTTACTTACTTCTAGTATCTGTCCTTCAGATATGCTGGTGATTGTACACTGAGCACAAGTACAAGTTAGTGTTTTAGGATAAACCTGTTTGTCACAGCTGCTAATGTGTTTGAAATTTTTTTTGCAGAATGGTATCTGTATCTACATGCCCCCTAAACTCAGCAAAGGCAAATTTATATTAAATTAAATCTTAAATTATAAAATAAGGGAGGCAAGTTCAGAGGTTCTGAACCTGAATCCACAAAAGGTCCATAAAATATAGTGGTGTGCGTGTCTATGCTGTCTTGTAGTGCAAATGGTAGTAGGATGTGTGTTTGCATGCCGTTAATGCATGCCATGACTGTGTTAATTTAGTGATTAGAATGAAAGCGAGGACCTATAGCAGTGCTCCCTTATGATGAGCTTATAAACTTTGAGTTACTGAGCATCTGTACGAAAGTGACTACAACAGATGACTTATTTAATGCGTTTATTCGAGGCACCCTCTTTCTAAAGCTGGCACTGTGAAAATTTAAAACTAGGCCCAATGAACGGCCAACCTGCAGTTTAACGTACTGTGCTCTCTGAATTTAATCTGAATGTACTGCTCTGTGAAAAGATGTGAAGTGTCGCACTTGGCAGAAGTGAAGCCCTTTTTAGAAATGCAATGACTTTATTAAAGTACCAAGTGTATGTAAAGTGTAACGTTAGAAATTGATTTTGTATTGAGATTTACTGTTGTATTATTGTATCATCACCCCGTTTTAATGTTAATTTTATAAAATCGCTTTTTTTTCCGGGACCATGTACCGTGCTGTATGTGAAGGGGTGATCGCTACATTGACCTCTTCCCTTGATCACGTTTGGCCACTTGTTTAAATTATTCACCCCTTACATGTTTTTGTATTTTGTTCTGATGCAATATGATTAATGCAGGAACCTCTTTTTCTTCCCTCAAGGAACTCTTGTCACCTTCAGATTTCACACAAACATCTGGGATAAAAATGCATTTTGAATTCATTTTGCAGAAAAACAAAATGCATAAATGTTCAGAGATACAGATGCTTGAAGAAGCAAAAATATACCTGTGTTTTCCCTATGGAGAAAGTTTATGTTGTATATAGCCTGTAAATGTTGGGCTGCGTTTAGATCTGTACTATGTTTAAAGCTTGGGAAAATATGTAAAATTTAAAATTTCTAAAAAACAAAAAAGATACTTAATAAATTGTATTATGTTTACAAAAGTCTGGAGGGGCTTCTTTAAACAGAGTGTAGATTTGAGTTGGAGAAACCCAAAGGTTTTATATTCAGGGTGCTGTCACACTGCTTTCCCTCACTCTGTCATACTGATGGATGCATTGAGGTAATCTGGGCTTCAGCGTCTTCACCTGTCAAACTGGAGGAGCTAAAGATGGAGCCAGCAACTTGGAGCACAACCGGCTTTACCTCCTGAGCTACAGCTGCCTGGAGAAATAAAGTGGATAGTTATATTGATAAGAGACAACCCCCAAAACAGGAATGGTTTTACAGGTGGAGGCCACTGATGTTTTTTTTTCCCTTCTCATCGTTTCTGTTTTTTCACTAGTTTTACATTTGGCTAGAGTCAGTGTCACTACTGGTAGCTTGAGGCGATACGTGGACCCTACAGAGGTTGCTCAGGTAGTCCAACTCCTCCAGGATGACACCAATACCTGCATTGCCAGAAGATTTGCTGTCTCCCCCAACACAGTCTCAAGAGCATGGAGATTCAGGAGACAGGCAGTTACTCTATAGGAGAGCTGGGCAGGGCCATTATCTGCTCCTCTGTCCAAGGAGGAACAGAATGAGCACTGCCAGAGGCTTACAGAATGACCTCTAGCAGGCCGCTGGTGTGAATGTTTCTGACCAAACAATCCGAAACAGACTTTATGAAGGTGGCCTGAGGGCCCTGTGCGTACTGTGTGGAGCCTGACTGTCATTTGCCACAGAATAGTAGAATTGGCAGGTCCACCACTGGCGCCCTGTGCTTTTCACAGATGAGAGCAGCTTCACCCTGAGCACATGTGACAGACATGAAAGGGTCTGGAGAGGTTACGGAGAACATTATGCTGACTGGTGCATGACAATGCCCGGCCTCATGTGGCGAGAGTGCGGGCAGTTCCTGGAGGATCACTGGCTCCCACATGCGCCTGAACTAAATCTAACAGAACACCTCTGGGACAATATGTTTTGGTGCATCTGACACTGCCAGGTTTCACCTCAGACTGTCCAAGAGTAAAGTGATGCCCTGGTCCGGATCTGGGAGGAGATCCCCCAGGACACCATCCATCATCTCATTAGGAGCATGCCCCGATGTATCAGGTATGCAGATCTGATGTGTTGTCAAAGTGTTCCTTTACTTTTTTTTTTAAGCAGTGTATATCAGTTTATTTCACATTGAGAGGTGCGCAGTGACCTTTTCAAATATCCGGTGATTTGAAACACCAACGCTCATAAGATTGGAGAAAGTGACACCAGAGAAGATCTGGCAACTTTTTTGTAAAATAAGATTAGGCCAATATTAAAAACAGCTACAGATAAATTGTATATATAATATGCAGAGAATAAGATAAAGGTATCTCAGAATAATGTGATGCCACTTAGCAGCACAGACTAGCCACATTTGTTTTAACACCTTTCAAAAGCCTTTAAATAAAAGCCAAACTTAACCTTCATTTATATAAATCCTTTTATATAAACCCTTTGTAGTAGACTGGTTTACCTGACTATCTGATAAACTGGATCAATCATCTACATGAAAATTAAACAAAAATGCTGGAGGTTTGAAAATGCATTTAATAAAAAAAAAAAAACTTAATTCAGGAATAACTGTGTGGTTACTTTACAAACACAGGCAAGCCCTTTCAAAATTTAGCGAGTTAGTTACTACTTATAGTTTCAAGCCATAATTTAATTCTGGCTAGTCAAAATTCTATTCAAATATATCTACTACACAGTTCACATGAGTCAGTATGTTATAAATTATACAATTCAATAGGGACAGGTTTATTGTAAATATCTTAAATGATTCTTGATTCAGTTTTAGATAATACTGCAATCGTTTAGACATTTTTCCACTGTTTATATGAACTTTTCAGCATAGTTAGGTCTCTGTTTATGCACTTGTATTTCAGTTTTGTTCATCAGAAATTTAAATGTATTTTTGTTCCTATTTCTAAATACTGGATATTTTGTTTTGCTATAATTAAGCGATAATTTATTAATTTTAATTCTTTTCTTTAAAGGTTAGTCATTACATGTACTGACCATGATTTCTCTCATCAGTTTTAATTTACCAGCAGTTTATTCAATAATTCACTGCACCTGATCATCAAATTAACTTGATTTCACAATAAAACCAAAAATACTTGTCAGTGAAAGCAGCTGGAGTGATGGTGAGCATTTTCTGTCATTGGTGCCTAAAGCAGGACCTGCTAATTCAGTTCAATCATGTAATATAATTCTTATGTAACTGAAACATGATGTTATTTGTAAGTGCTTGATAAACCTATTTTTTGGGCTGGTCTGAGTATTTCAGAAACTGCTGATCTACTGGGATTTTCCCACACATCTCTATGGTTTACAGAGAATGATCCAAAAAAGAGAAAACATCCAGTGATCTGCAGTTCTAATAATATAAAAATAATAAGTAATTTAAAACACTATGAGGAACAACCTCACTGATTTTTCCTGCATTTGTGTTGCTTGCTTTTCAGGCCCCCACAGCTGCAAAGTGGCTTGACGCCATTCAGCCCACCGTTTTCTAACAGGCGGTCAAGTTGCAGGTACTTTAAATCTCCAGTTTAAAACTCAACAGTGAGGATGTAGCTAATGATTTTGGAAAAGTCTTCATTTATTCAAATACTTGAAAGCTTATACCAATTAAACTAGTAAAGAACGTGAGACCTTAATTACCTTCAAGTCCAGACTCCTTTAACAAAAGCTCCAATTTTTCGGAACCAAGCAGCCTCTAAACCAGCGGTCTCAAACTCGAGGCCCGCGGGCCGCATCCGGCACCGCGATTTGATGTAAAAAATATAAGACAATTTGGCCCTTTAAGTTATTTTTTTGACTTTTCACTAACTCCTCTTAATTGGAGGGGAAAGCTTTCATCTTATATAAAACTGTACAGTAAGGACTTATTACTTCCTAAACACATTTCTGAAAATCAGTATCTATAAGACACAGCATTTAATCCTACATCCATTAACACCACAAAATAAAATCTATTGTCTCATTCACCATGAAATTATATTCATATTTTATTACAATATTAGAATTTGTACATATTGCCCTCTCCATCCTTGTTTCATTTATAAATTTATTACATAAATATAATCAAAAAATGCAGAATAACAAAAGGCAAATTTAACAAAAATTCAAAACCAAAAAATGTTACCCGACTCTGGTATAGAAACTCGAGGAATGTTTTTTTTTGTTCGTTTGTTTTTTTTTTAAATAAAGGTTACACAGGTCAGAGCAGATTTATCTAATCTAATCTTAAAAAAAAAGTTTCGCAACATTTAAAAAAAAAAAAAAAAGCAAGGGACTCACGTTCACGCAGTGTTTTGATCATTACTCTTGGTGTTAAGTTATTGCAAAATAAAATATTCACACTTTTAAAGATCAATCCAAAAAACTTGGGACAATGAAGTTTATCATTGGTTGTAAGATAAACGTAAAGGTTAGTACTCATCCAGCATAGGTGAGAACATAATTATATCTCTCGCTCTCTGTCATATATATCCCCGACAGGTGGCCAGTTTATGATCATTAAATAGATCTGAAATCTTCACAAAGCTCATGCAAATATAAAATTGCTGCATGGCCTTTGATGTAACCCTGCCCTTGGATGCTCACCTCATGTAAATCTGGGGTCTTGTCTTTTCAACATCCGTCACTGACTTTGCTGCTTTGGGGAATTCTCCAAGACTCAAAGACTTTTCTGCCAGGTTTAAAGGTACATCACATCTCGAACTTTGACAATCAGTGAGCAGTTTACTTGTGAGTTAACGCTGGCCAACTAACATCCATCCATGACGCCAGGCTTCAAAGGTGGCAACTATAACGAACATGCAGACACCAATAAAACAAAATGAGCACGAATCTAAACAACTCTTAAACCAAATTAACCAACAGGAACCTCCATCATCTGCATAGAGTCAAGCAGTGTAGCAGGGTGTCATTAAATATAACTTGGAAAAGACCAAAAACAGTAAGAAAAAAAAAAAAGTGTGTAATATAGAAAATTATATTATTACAGTA
The DNA here is from genome assembly GCF_007364275.1 of Archocentrus centrarchus. Taxonomy (NCBI): domain Eukaryota; kingdom Metazoa; phylum Chordata; class Actinopteri; order Cichliformes; family Cichlidae; genus Archocentrus; species Archocentrus centrarchus. Next base: position 27,725,029 of record NC_044358.1, on the reverse strand, counting down.
AATATATTTATATGCGTGTGTGTTGACCTTTAAAGATTTTAAAAAATAAACCAGAAAACACCCAAAAAAGTGTGAGCTTTAATGTAAACCTGTAAAAACAACCCTGTGATCATGTGGCTAAATAAAAAATCTCTGATATGTGAATTAACCCCCAAACCTTTCATTCATTCAAAGAACACGAGAGCTGTTGGAAACAGCAGAGAGGGAGGGTCGAGTGTTTCGCAGCAATGATGTCATAAATGTCAGCGATTCTGGAGAGGATAAAGGGAGTCGCTAAGCTGCAAACCTCCTCGCCGGACCCTTGATCCACGTGTAACATGCTGCTGATGAGGCTGAGTGGTGGCTTGGGATGTCAATGTTCAAGAGTGGAATAAAGGTTGTTTGGGAGGAGTTGTTTTTTTTTTTTTTTTTAAATCCCAGTGAGAACAACACATGTACACAGTGTGACTGCATTCCTGTTTCTCAATAGGCATCCTTCTGAGTGATCATATGATCCTGGATCCTCTGCAGCATCTCCTGCATCCGCCGCAACTGCGAAAACAGAGCAGAGGGAGGAGACCAGTGTTAGTGAGACATGTTTTAATGTGACACATCCACTTTTATAGCAGCATGAAGTCTGAGCAGGGCTCCATCGGAGTCATTTATTTACGCATGGCTGCAAAGGCAACAAATCAATAACGCCCGGGAGACGAGCCTGTTCCCTCTAAATCACGTGACCTGTGCTGAATGGCAGCAGGGAACCAGTGGCTCCTCCACAGAATATCTATTGTCACAGAAGCAGCACTTAAAGATATGAAAATACGGTTATATCAGTCAGCTGCTCAACCAGCTAATCATGTTAAGTGAAGCTTTCATTTCCATCAGATTTATTGGAAATGAGCAGGTAACACAGGTATTATGCGGCTTTGTTAACCTGCAGTCGTTTGTCCTGCTGCTTTGTTTGGGCTGACTTTAGCACCCAAGGTCAAAGATGTAAGTAAGTAAATTTTATTTATATAGCACTTTACAAGAACAACGTTCACAAAGTGCTTTACAATACAGAATAAAATGTAACATTAAAAATAGTATAAATAGTTAAAATTAAATAAAAGCTAGCCTGCACATGTGGGTCTTCAGTTCTCAGTGTATATTGAGCTTGTATGGTGTTCATGTTGTTCACACAGAAAAACCAAAAAAAGGAAAAAAAATAACATGAGGAAAAAATAAGACTCTTTATTAAATGAAATAAATAGAATTTGCAGGGTCTGGTGTGGGAGAGGGAAGGGAATGGTATTAACACAGCTTTATGATGGTTAGCTTATTCTGACTGCAGGACAACACTAAAACCACACAGAACTGTCTATTCCTGAGACTTCAATCATTAACAGGGCATTAGTCTCATATCCACAGACTCAAAATAAAAGGAATCCATAAGAAAGGTTTCCTTTTGTAAAAACAATAATAACTTTTATTTATAAATATAGTAAAAGTGTTGGACCAGTGAGGCTAATCTCTTTATTTCTGATGTAGACTGAAACCATTTAGGTTTGACATTAAAAGATGAATATGAGACAAAGGTTTAACATCTCAGCTTTTATTTCCAGGCATTTCCATCTGGATCTGGTACACAGTTCAGAATATTGCACCTTTTGTCTGAACCCACCCATTTTTCTTGTGAGCTAAAGTATTGGAACATGTGACTGACAGGTGTGTTTTGTTCCCCAGGTGTGTCTCGTGACATTGATTATTCAGGAGTGAAGGTATCAATCTACTGTTCACACAAGACTTCATGAACAAAAAGTACAGAAGCTTCAGCAGAAGGTGCAAATCACTTATTAGCAAGAAAAAGAGGAAGGCCAGGCTGGAATTTGCCAAGAAGTAAAGAGACAAGCCTCAGAAATTCTGGGACAAAGTTTTATGGACTGATGAGACAAAGATGAACTTTTACTAAGGTGATAGGACAAAGTTTGTAGAAAGAAAGGATCAGCTCATGACCCCAAACATATGGGCTCATCTGTGAAACACAGTGGAGGTAATGTCAGGACATGGGTTCATTAATCTCCATTGATGATGTCACGTATGATAGCAGCAGTACAATGAAGTCAGAAAACTAAGGAAATATTTTGTCTGTCAATTTACAGAAAGATGCAACCAAACTGACTGGGAGATCCTTCATCATGCAGCAAGATAATGGCCCAAAACACACTGCCAAAACTATACAGGAGTTCATCAGGAGCAGGAAGTGGAAGGTTTCAGACTAGCCTAGTCAATCTCCAGACTTAAACCCTATAGAGCATTTTACCCACTGAAGAGGAGACTGAAGGGAGCAACACCCCAAAAACAAACAACTGAAAGAGGTTGCAGTGAAAGTCTGGAAAAGCATCACAAAAGAAGAATGCAAAAGTTTGGATTTGAAATTAAATATTAAGTCTTATTCACTTTAATCTATTTTAAGTTCCACTAATTTTGCTCACAAAATGGGTGGGTTCAGACAAAAGGTGCTATCTTCTGAATTGTATATCAGATCCAGATGTAAATACCTGGAAATTAAAGCTGACATGTTGATCTTTTGTCTCATTGATTTTCTGACGTCAAACCTAAATGTTTTCAGTCTACAGCAAAAATAAAGGGATTGGCCTCCCTGTTCCACATACACATATATCCCCTCTGATAATTGCACAGTATTTTTATGTATCCCTTTAAATAACCACTGACACCGGGTTTTTAGTCAGTCTTAACACCAGTGCTTCACATCATTATCCTCACCGCCTTCTCTGAACCTGCCATGCACAGATGGTATGAACTTAGGTGCAGAAACACGTTACACTCAGCTTTTCTTTTTCAATCCTGAGGAGGAAGCTGTCAAACTGCTGCTTGGCTGAAGCTCTCCCTCTGGATGATGTTATGTTATAAACATCCTGGTGCTTCCAGCGAGTGTGCAAGTGGCAATGTCTTTTCCTAGTCACAGATTAAAGCTCCAAAAGGCTACAGGTTTACTCTATAATTAAGCCAATTGCTGTTTTTGAGGCTGCTTCTTGTCAGCCTCACAAAATGTGATCTGAAAATTTTTTTTTTTCTTCAGTTAAACACATTATCTGCAAGGTACTCAGAGAGCTTCATCGCCTTTCTGATCTAAGTGCCTCTCTGGGCTGGGGTGAGGGTCTGAATGCTCATGGTGGTCAAAATTGTGGGCAGACTCATGGTCGTGGTCGCGATGCGACTCCAGTTCGTAGTCGGCGTGCCGTACCTCCTCGTCTTTCTCTCTGATGAGCTTTTCCGTCTCGGTCTCGGCCACTCCGGGCACTACAGGGATGGGGAAGTCTGTGCCGCTCTCCCGGGTTAGTTTGCTGCAGAGAAACATGTGTTACAAAAAAGCATTTCATGTTCACAGATTTTTTTTTTTTTTAAAGTGGCTTCGGGGAGTAAGTTCACCAAGCTCACAACAACGTGAGCACGCAGACCAATTTAAACAAGCCTGTAATGTGTAACCAGCTTGAGCGTACTTGCGGTTGCGCTCCTTCACGACCATGCGCGTCATGCTCTGGATGCACTGGGCTCTGTAGTTCTCGTAGTGAGTCTCTCGGGTCACATCTTTGAGGTCTTGCATGTGTGTGCGAACGAGCATGTTCCTCAGCTTCACGAAATCGCAGTGTGCTGGATTTTCAACTGCAAACCACAGAGAGGGTCAACTACAGACACGGCATTGTTTACAATACTTTCAATACTTAATCACCAAAAAGGATCAGTGAGAATGCACGACAGCTTTCATTGTCAACTTGTGTAATTGTTCATCTGTACAGAAAGTAGGCTGATGATACTGAGTTCTGTGTTAACGTGAGGTTAAACTCACCTTCTACGATGCCCCATGGGTACAGACGGCCTCGCACCCTCTTCCCCTTGGCCTCCACCACAGTGTTGCTGCCGATTACTGCAAAGGGAATGCTTTCCTAAAGGGGAGAAAATGAAGACCATAACGCTAAAATCATGAATTTAACATATCCGGCTGGGCAGAGTATGGATATTTCTGTATTAAAGAACAGACCAGTGAAGTCCTGACTCCTGCAGTGCAGTTTATTTTTTTCTTTATATTCATTTCCTCTTCAGTGTCTTAGTCCTTTCTTCGCTAACATTTTTTCCACGTATCCGACTGGAGGTATAATTCCTCATTTTAACTCCAAATTTCTTAATAATAGTGATAATTTTTGCTTTTATCAGAGGTTAACCAAGGACAGAGACAAAGAGAGACACAACACTGACTGTATCCTCAGTTCCAGTTTACGATGTAAGAAGGGTGGAGGAGGTTGACTCATCAACACTGTACAATACCAGGTCAGACTATAGGGCTTTATTCATTTTAATGCCACAGCACTTGATAATATGATTATTATGTTAAATGTTCAGCCCAAAAATAAAACAATGGACATTTACATATTTGGCAGCATCCTGCTTTCAGGTGAGCTTATTGTCTTAAAGGCAAATGTTTAGATGAAGAAACCTCTGGTTGTTAACAACAAACTGTAGAAATGACAAAGAAACTCTGGTGCTGACCTTCAGCTCAAGGTCTTGCTGCTTGAATTCTTCATCTTCATCAGAGTCGCAGTCGGGGAACTGATATATCTTGATGCCGTACTGCTCAATCTCCTCTCTGATCTGTAGGGACATGGAGACAAACAAATTAATATGTATGTATGAATATATATATATATATATATATATATATATATATATATATATATATGTGTGTGTGTGTGTGTGTGTCTGATATCAAAGTGTGAATAATACTCTGTAATGATCCAAGTGGAAAAATTGCAGTGTATTCACAGATTAATTTGCATTGTCTTGCCTTAATTTTCTTTTTCTTGACTTCGCTAGGGGTGAGTGTGTCTGCTTTAGCCAAGACCGGGACAATGTTGACCTTCTCATGAAGTGCCTTCATAAATTCCACATCCAGAGGTCGAAGGCTGGAAAGGATGTAAAACATACTAAGAAAGGATAACGAGACACTTCTTATTTATTGGCATTTTTAAATAGGACAGTGTGCAGCAGACTGGAATGTGAGGAGTTTTGAAAAGGTGAGCGACACGCAGCAAATGGACGAAGGCGGAGCCGAATCCAAGCCACTGCAATAAGGACTACATCTCCCAGCACGTGGGGCACCAAGACTTTATGTCAGGGGTTCTCTAAGTCCTTCTTGTTTGTAATGTGTTTTTTTCCAGAGGATGGTGGTTTGTGCGGTTTATAGTTAACCATTAGTGAGGTAGGCATTACATTCCTGGGAACAGATTTATTTATCAGTGTCAGGAAGGTTTAGTCTGGTCTGATGACTAATTGAAGAAAAATGCTTCCTGAGTCTCATTCTGTGCTGCTCTATCATGAACCACATGAACTGTGGTTAAATTAAATATACAGCATGCATTTTTTCCTTGTTGCCTTCAGAGTCCACATAAAAAGTTAGAAAGGGCCACCACTGATAATTTACTGTTAGACAAGTTTAGGTTTAAGTTTAATCGAGAGTTGATAAAATTGAACTGTTAGATAATTCTGTGCCTATAAACTACTTTTAGATTTGAAAGTATTTCATAAATGCTGATAATAAGGCAACAACAGCTTTATCTTGCTGGCGATCCAGATGTAGATTTCTCCACTGCAAGCTTTTTGGCATCACTGTGAAGTCTTAAGCCATAAAGTGATGCCTTTGGCTGCACAGCACACTGGACGACCAATCAGTGCAGCAGATGTTTGCTCTCTGAGTGACTGCTTGCTCATGAGTCACGAGTGATGCTCACCAACAGAGGGAGCCGTTTCTCCATGACTGTCACTGAAAATGCACTGCAGCATTACTTGAATTTTATGGTACTGTGGCTCCTTGATGAGCACACTGATCTGGAACAGTACATGTTCACAAATGTGCTGAGAAGTACCAGATCAGCACTCAGCACAAACAATTGATTAGTGTGAAAGCACTGCATCAGATGCAAATTTACCTGAGGGTGGCTGAGAGCTGCTTTATCTCTGAGCAAGATGCTGGGTATTAACAATTTAAGAGGCTGAACACACTGCAAGTAAACATTGATCCACTAGATATGTGTGGCAGATTTCATGCATCTGTAATGGTCCCATTATCATTTCTGAACACGACACGATATGCTGCAGCAGAAATGGGTTAATCGTCCTTATTTTTAGAATTAATAAAAGACAGAACGAGCAGGCAAAGCAATCAGAGGAGAGCTGCAGCTATGTCATACCCATGGCCAAAGGGTGAGATGAAATAGAGGCAGCAGTGTACGCGGTTGTCCTGGATGTTCTTACGATTGAGGCCACTCTCATCCCTGAAGTACTGCTCAAACTGCTGGTCGATGTAGTCAGCCACCGACTTCCAGCTATAGCAGAAACACAAAGGGGCGTTCAGTCTCTGAGGCAAAACAGGGCATGTAACAGTTGACTTTGTAGCTCTGCGAAGCTTAACAGTTTCATTCAAGGGTTATCTGATACGTTCAAGATGTCTGTACCATTCAGTGTTGTTCACAGCATCCCCAAACCCAGGAGTGTCCACAATGGTGAGTTTCAGTTTGACACCTTTCTCCTCTATATCCACCGTGTGTTTGGTGATTTCTACTGTTTGTGTGATTCTCTCTAGGATTTAAGAGAAAAACGAAATGGGGAAAAAAAAACCCAACAGGCCTCGGTTTTAAATATCAGCCATTACATAATGAAGTGCCAAAAATTTGAAAACAAATAATCAAATTCACCTTCTGCATTGAGCAGCTTCCTATCTTTGTACAGATCTGTGAGAAACAGACTGTTGACCAGGGTGGACTTTCCCAGGCCAGATTCACCTTCAAACAAAGAACAAAGGAAAAAAAAGCAGAGGCTTAAGACTTTGTAATTAGCTGCCTCTTTAAAGTAAAATGTGGGCTTAAGATCAAATGTCTGTTAATGTTCAAACAAGGATTTACCTGCTACCATGAGCGTGAAGTCAAATCCTTTCTTGACCGACTTACGGTGCACCTGGTTCGGCAGTGTTGCAAAACCCACGTATTCCTTGTCCTGGTCCTAAAAATGAACACAAAAATAAAAGAGCAGATCAGGGAAACAGACATTGTGTATATATGACGGTCACTTTTCAAACCTGATATCGGCTACTTTAAAGATCTTGGAGTGGTTGTCCCATTTGCAATAAGTCAACTTTGGCACAAGAAGTCTAGCAGCTAAATAAATATCAACACCACAAGAACAAAAAGAAATACACCCAAATAAAAAGGCAGCTTTCCAAACCACCTATCACAGCAATTTATTAATTTTAGACTGTAACAAATTGTATGAAGTGTATGAATCAGCACGTTACAGCACACAGGCGTGTTACCCCCTCTTTGGGTTTCTTGACCGCGGCACCTTGTATTACCTCGTTACTGTCGTACGGGTCAAATCGAGCCCAGGGGCTCTTTGGCCTGGAGGGACTGACAGGGGACGGTAAGTCAAACTCCACACTTCTGCTCTGCGGCAAACCGGAGTCTGAACCTGAATCTGACTGGGCCCTGCCCGCCACAGGGGGCCGCAAATAAGACGGGGTGTGGGGGCGGTCTTTGCCCTCGGCCTGCCTGTCTGCATCATGAGCCTCGTGGTCATGATGGTGGTGGTGCTTGTGATGGTGGTGGCCGTGCCCACTGTGATGTTGCGGGTCCTGCATAATGTTCTCCACTTCTGAGTCATCTGATTGGCTTGAAGGCTGGAGAGAAGCCGAGGTCACGGGAGAGGGATAATGAGGTACACGGGATGATGTGGGAAGAAAAAAAATAATGTGGGGAAAAGAGGAAAGGTACAGCACCAATGTAGAGGGGGAAGTATAGAGATCCAGAAGGTAGAAACCTTTAGAAATTAATGGTGATGAATTTAAGACACAGTAACAAACCACTGACATCTGAACTACTCAATGTTAACTGGAGCAGTTAAACAGAAAGTAAAATAAAGGGTGAGTGAAAAGAAGCTTTACTCATTTATTTATTTTTTTTACTTAAATATATGAACCAGCTGCTATCTCAGAGCTGTTTCCAGCTTAAGGCCAGCAGGTAACAGATGAAGGAAAGCAACCTGCATATGTGGCTCTAAATTAATGTGGATGGGGTCTTTAACTATTCATTGGAAACAGGATACATGTGAGGGACTTTTCAGCTGGCAATCACCTTCTATTATAAATGAACAGAAGTCACGTTAGAGCTGAACTGGAGCACCCAGTATCTACTGCAGTGGATTTGATCGTTATTTTGAATCAAACAATGAATGAACTCTAATCGTTACCTTCCCTGAAGCATTGGGTGATCGGTAATATTAAAGACAAGGACCATTTTGGTCATTATTTAAGTATTTTACTATTAATTAAAAATGCAAACTCATAAGTGCAAATTTCCTGTAAGAAGATACACAGCTCAAGTGTATACTGCGTTTGCATACTATGGACTCTACTTACAGTTGCTAAAGTCTCCCTGCTACATAAATAATGGAGCAGAACTCCACAAACAACATGCCCATTCAAATTCAGCCCTAGGCACAAACTGTGACACATTATGTTTATGTACATTGCATTAGATTGTGTGGTCAAAAATGTGAAGCACTTAGATACGACTTTATGTCTGAAAGAAAAGCATGTACACTCTGGAGCTTGAAAAAAAGGCGGCCTGACTTCTTGCCTTGCACTTTGGGAGGAACACAGACAGTCCAGACTGGTTCCTAATTTGTGCCTTGGGTCCACAGTCAAGGGATATAGAATTTAAGAAGTTCAGTTGCCTTTTTTCAAGCTCCAGAGGCTACTATCACCTGGATGACTGAGAACCTACACAGGCAAAAGCATGTACTGTATATTTTGACTTCTATATAAAGAAACAGCTGTAGTTTAACAGCAAAACTTAAAGTTAAAAGCAATAAATTTATGATTCATCTTTTGGTTAAACACATGCAAACTGTACACTCTGATGGCAGACTCCAAATCAGCTGAGCAGGGAGTAAAATGGGGGCAATTTGGGCTTTTTTCCCCCCACTGATACCTGTTCAGCATCATGATGCCTGCTCTGATTAGGGGAAGCTGGGCAGGAATCCTGCTCATCTGATGAAGAGGGGTGATCATGATCGCTGTCCTCCATTGCAACTGGTGCTACAGCACACTCTGAAATCTTCAATCCGAAGGGTGCACGCATGTGAAGAAGTTTATCGGGGAAAAGAACAAGATGAAGGGTGGGATCATGTGAGGAAAAGGAAGGAGCAGGACCGCCAGAACGCACCCATAGATTCGTGCATGAGCCACAAGGAATACGACAAGAGGTGGGAGCGTGTTCAGGTAAGGCAGATGACGATGAGGAGGAAGACAGCAAAAAAATTAAGTAAAAGAATGAAACAAAATACTATTTACAGCAGAAATGGTACTATCACAAAGCAGATGACTGAGAGATGTATAGCTGTGCTCTCCTCTTGTTCTGGTGGTATTTCCCTATTCAGTGTTTTAAGCACCAGCTTAAAAGTAAGTTTGATAGAAAGTCACTTAAATTATTACATTTAAATTATTTTTTAATGCTAAAAATGTGACCGTTTCTTTCCCATTTAATTGTGATAGCCAACAAACTTGTTTTTTTAAAAAAAAACAAAAAACTTAGCATGTAACTTTTGCTGTTTCCACATGGTTTATGTGCTCCAGCCGTGGCCCACAGCTTTAATTTGATTGGGATTTAGAGCTTAAGGGCAGAGGAGGCAGTGATAGTTTCACTGATTGGGAAATCAGTGACCTGCTTTCCTGATGTACAACCAAAGCATTGAATAGATCAATCTCCAGTATGGTGGGTTCTGTGACCTACATAAAAGAAAGTGTCGATCACAAACTTTCTGACTACAAATCCACAGAAGTGTAACAAACAGTTTTCCCACTTTTTTGCTTGAATATGATAAAAGCTGCAAAGTGACTTTTAGAAATATCAGCTGGAATATATCGCTAAAACAACTCAAGCGCCTACAGAAACAAAAATCAAAGCACAAACCTTTTATCAAATGAATTCTCAGTGAAGTAGATAAAAACACGTTCACCCATCCTCACCTCCTCTCTTTTGATGCCTCACCTGTGTGCAAAACCTCTTCTTTTTACTTCTGCATAAACTGCTCCTCGTGCACAATCCAGCAGGCATCAGGGAGCAGAGAGCAGAGGCTCCAGCATTTATACACCTCCACCCCAGAGGACACAGCGTCCTTCAGCTCCATTGAGCTGCCTGGCGCCCCGGGGAGCTGATCAGTGGCATTGATGAGCCACACGTCACCGTTCACAGGCCACACACCAACCCACACGTGGGATGCAATACATCCTCCAAATCTACTTAACTTTGGGGCTGCAGGGTTGTATATGGCGCACATTTGTACACAAAAACCAATTTACAGCCTAAGAACTCACTACTACTTGGTTTAAAAACTGCAATGAAAAAAGTAAAACACACAGACATTTTTGGAACTTTGACATTTTCTGTTGTTTTGTCTGATAATTCACAGCGACAGCAACAAACAGTCTAATTTGATAAGATGAGTCTGATAAGCTGCAACATAAAACAGTATTGGCAGCCTGACAGCAGAAAAAATGATGCTGCTTTGTAATTGTGTTGTACAGCATGTGGACTGTTTTCTGTTTGCATATTTTCCAGGGCCCATTCTTGGCCTTTGTCACTCATAGCTAACAGATGACAGTTTCTATGATAATGAAACATGAAGCAAGGAAACAAATTAAGAGCAGAAGCACCCTTACGAAAGACAATTTAGTTGTTATGACTTCTGATAGCACTGACTTGCAGAAACTGCTCGGAGTTCACAGTATGACACAAAATTCAACTATAATAATGATCACTTCAGCCAAGGAGGATTGGAGGCAAATTTTCCCCTCATTCTGTTTGGGAGATCAAGAACTAAATGAGGTGACTAAAGTCAAATATTTGGGTCACATCATCAGGAATGATTTCTGATGATAATTAGCAACTGACCAATATAGATATCAAAACCACTTTTTGGTGATTTAAAAACAGGATTTGTTGATTTGAGGAAAACAATTTTATTGTGCCAAATAAAACATTGGCATGTCCATTGTTTGGCCACTTTTTTTTGGCTCCAGTAAAGAGGATGTTAAACAAAAATGAGGAAAACAGAATGCTGTGGAAAAAAATAGTTTCAGTGACCAAATTAATAACACCAATCTGTTACAACACTTGTAAAACAATCACTGTTAGTACTTAAGCAAGATCGTTCATTAATCGTTAAAATGATCAATTAATCGTGTTTTTTGATTTCAGGTCATGGCACCCATCTCTAAATCTTGCTCTACAGCACTTCGGTCGACAGCTGCTGTTTTTGAATGTGCTCATAAAAAAAAAACAAAAAAAAAACTTGACTGTAAATATGTTATGATGACTTTAACTGAATGTACCTCAAGTGACAGAAGATAATCCTGTTGTTTCTGGAAACACTTGTGTTCTAATGACTGATCACTACATTCTGAATGAAATTAGTTTTTATGAAGCTTTAAATATACTCATGGTATATGTTTGCACTTACCATATGTACATTTATTTCCCTGAGAAACTTTGTCTTAGACTGGAAAACATAATTGATTAAAAATACAGAAGCACATAATGTTTGGTGTCATCGGGAACTGGGGAATGGTCAGCCACTCATGGAGACTACACAATGATAGAAATGGAGACTCCGAGGTCATCTGAACACCCAGCTGTTGAAATTCTCTGTTTTCCACATTTTGTTTTGTATAATGATGTAACCAAGATTGATAAGCTGTGACTGTATGAAACTGTAAGCTGAAGAAGAGTGTGTGAGCACTTCATGTCATATCCAGTAACACACTGGGGATGGCATGCGGTTCTGACCCAGATTAATCTGTAAACTGTGACAAATGGCTAATTAAATGTAATAATTGGACTCCTTGCTCATATTTTTTTAAATTTCTACAATTCTTGTGTTGTTTTTACCATTTTTTTCCCCCCTTTGTATTGTGATGGACTACAGAGTCAGAAATAGTATTTCTTCTTGAAACTAATACATGCTGCTTACTCTGCTCATCTTCATTATTGCCTTCAGCTACTGTGTATCATCTGTGTCCAGAAAAAAAGCTCTGCAGACCACAACACCTGACCATCAGCCTGGTTGTTGCTGACCCTCTGTGTCTACGTAGAGGTAGAATTCTAGAAATATACAACACCCACAGACACACATATACTCTTTGTACATATTCAAAGAGACATATACAGGGGTTGGACAATGAAACTGAAACACCTGTCATTTTAGTGTGGGAGGTTTCATGGCTAAATTGGACCAGCCTGGTGGTCAATCTTTATTAATTGCACATTGCACCAGTAAGAGCAGAGTGTGAAGGTTCAATTAGCAGGGTAAGAGCACAGTTTTGCTCAAAATATTGCAATGCACACAACATTATGGGTGACATACCAGAGTTCAAAAGAGGACAAATTGTTGGTGCACGTCTTGCTGGCGCATCTGTGACCAAGACAGCAAGTCTTGGTGATGTATCAAGAGCCACGGTATCCAGGGTAATGTCAGCATACCACCAAGAAGGACGAACCACATCCAACAGGATTAACTGTGGACGCAAGAGGAAGCTGTCTGAAAGGGATGTTCGGGTGCTAACCCGGATTGTATCCAAAAAACATAAAACCACGGCTGCCCAAATCACGGCAGAATTAAATGTGCACCTCAACTCTCCTGTTTCCACCAAAACTGTCCGTCGAGAGCTCCACAGGGTCAATATACACGGCCGGGCTGCTACAGCCAAACCTTTGGTCACTCGTGCCAATGCCAAACGTCGGTTTCAATGGTGCAAGGAGCGCAAATCTTGGGCTGTGGACAATGTGAAACATGTATTCTTCTCTGATGAGTCCACTTTTACTGTTTTCCCCACATCCGGGAGAGTTACGGTGTAGAGAAGCCCCAAAGAAGTGTACCACCCAGACTGTTGCATGCCCAGAGTGAAGCATGGGGGTGGATCAGTGATGGTTTGGGCTGCCATATCATGGCATTCCCTTGGCCCAATACTTGTGCTAGATGGGCGCGTCACTGCCAAGGACTACCGAACCATTCTGGAGGACCATGTGCATCCAGTGGTTCAAACATTGTATCCTGAAGGCGGTGCCATGTATCAGGATGACAACGCACGAATACACACAGCAAGACTGGTGAAAGATTGGTTTGATGAACATGAAAGTGAAGTTGAACATCTCCCATGGCCTGCATAGTCACCAGATCTAAATATTATTGAGGCACTTTGGGGTGTTTTGGAGGAGCGGGTCAGGAAACGTTTTTCTCCACCAGCATCACGTCGTGACCTGGCCACTATCCTGCAAGAAGAATGGCTTAAAATCCCTCTGACCACTGTGCAGGACTTGTATATGTCATTCCCAAGACGAACTGACGCTGTATTGGCCGCAAAAGGAGGCCTTGCACCATACTAATAAATTATTGTGGTCTAAAACCAGGTGTTTCAGTTTCATTGTCCAACCCCCTGTAGCCTCACATGCCCTATGCAGCAGACCTGATCATCATCATCATCTTTCTTTCCCTTGAAAGTTTCTCCATGTGTATGTGCCGCAGAAAAACAGGAAATGACTGATTCTGAAGACAGTTTGAAATAAAGTGTTTCATAAAGGTAACCTGTGTATCCACCACATTACATGAGGTGAAGCTGAGCTGCTTAATGCCTCATTATAAACATAACTGCTGGCTATGCTGATGAGTTCACTAATTAAGCTAACAAATGAATTAATTATAAACTATTTATCTGCCAACGCTTTGTCTTCACATACCGCATTAAGCATTTAGGAGAGTTCCTCATTCATAAGCAAATTTATGCAGCAAGTTGCTCCCAATTTCTAACTCCACAGCTTGCTTTGTCTTTACAGGACAGACACCACCATAATGTCTGGGAATCACACAGTTACTGTACACGTTTCCCCTTCTTTCCTTTGTATGCACATATTGTACAAATTTACATGTAGAATGTCTTCTTTCCTTTATACTTTTGTGGCATTCCTGAAGATGATTGCAACTTTCCAGTTGGGTTAAAAAATTTTCTTCTCTAAGCCAAAATGCTCTCAGTTTACACCGTCTATAAAAGCAGCTGAGAAGGCAGGCATTACTGGATCCAGGTAGGGGATTGAGCTTCCTCTTAGCACTCTAAAGCTGCATTGTATGGCAAACTGATGAGGTTCAAATTCTTCCACTCACACCAAAGGAGGCATCAGGCCATTGGTCCGTGATGTTCTCAGCTCTGATATGCAAGTATTTAAAGCTGAAAAGGTCTTAAAGGAATGCCACAGGAAATTGTGTTTTTCATTTTTATATACTTAAGAAAACATTAATTTTCTCTTTTAGTCAGCTGGAAGAAAATTCACCAGATTATCATAGCTCAAAATATAAGTCAAGAACAACTGCAACTACTCTGTGTTTCTGGTATGCAGTTGTGTGGAGTAGGAAAAGAGATACAGGGGAATTATCAAAGCTGAGTTCAATGTAGGCGAGACATTTAGGCTGATTTTAGGGCTGCAGTGCCATTTTCCACATGCAAATATTTCCACTAACTTTAATAAACCATTCAAATGTCTCCTGACATATAAGCAGCAGCACTTGATCCTGAACTTAAATTTATTCCCACTAAAATGCACTTTCTCAGTGCCATCTTTCCAATGCAGTCCAGGTGGACAGCAAAGTCCCAAAATCTGCACTTTAATAATTGCTGTGAGCAGGCTGAACTATTCAAATATAAGCAAATGTTCTGAGGTCAGCAAAGACTCTTCTTTAACAAGACTTACTGCCACATATTTCTTCACGTTAGCCCATTCAAACCAAAAGAAAGGTAACTTCCAGCCCAGAGCCAACACAAAATTAAAGCCAGGCTATTGTGTGTGAAATAGATAAATCAATATGCTAATGAAAAACATGACTGACTGGAGATAGAAACATTTGTGCTGCTCTGATGAGCAAATTAAACACAGAAAAGCCAGACAACTAACAGTTCTAGATTAAAAGTTTAGAAAGAGACCTCAACAAAAATATAAAATGACCCCAAACTGTGACCCAACCCTGTGTAAGATTTACAGAAGTGCCCCCTTGTCCAGATTTCTCTAATATTAATGTGAAAACAATCTTTAACTAGAATGAAACTTGATGGGCTTTGATAACTATGTCACATAGTTCCATTATGGTACCACACAGTCTCCCACTAGAACAAGTCTCCACTGAGACCTGAACCAATTACACTTTCCATAACTGGCTGAGGTTTGGTTCATTGTGACTAATAAGCAACCAGTCATCAGAGAATCCAAGCAGTGTGAGACAAGAGATAAAACAGAATAGATCTGCTTCCAACCAGGTAAAACCACAGTTGACCTGGTTCTAATCCAAAGTGGTACCATGAGGAAAAAAATCCAACTGGAAATCAAAAAAAACACCAAGACTCAAGAAGTAATTTATGCTAAACAAGACTTCATAACACAACTCAAGTCCATATTGGCTTTAAAGACTTCCTCGCATTACTCAAAAATGCTTTAGAGACTTCCCCACATTACTCAAAAACATTAATCAACATTTTCTACATAGCAAAACAGAGGGGGGAAATTAATCACCGGTATGTGGACAGAAACATTTAGCCTCTGGTACGGACATATTTTACTTGGTCAACAGCTGCGTCTTTGACATTTCCTGCAAACGCTGATAAAAATTCACTTATGTTTGCCTGTAATGTCCTGTTTGCTGTGTGAAATTAGTTAGAAGTGGGGTTAAAGCAACAATTTTAGCTCTTTATTGCATATACAGTCCAGAAAGATGGATTCAATAATCTTAATGAGATTTAATAAGCAGTCTAAGAGGAAAGTGGTAGGTTGCTGCACAACTACTGAGATGAATAAAAATAGCTTTTGAAGTTTTTCCAGTCGGTTATCAAGAAGACCACTGTTAGAATAACAACCTCTCGAGTATGTGTGGCAGACTTTATGATGGGAGTCAAATCTTTATGCTAAGCGGTGGAGTCCCTGAGAAACAATTGGAGGACATGAAACCCAGCTGAACATAAACAAGTTGTGTGGCTGACTGTGCTGCTTTGTTACTGTTGGATCGTGCTGTGGGTTTGGCTGGCACAGTGCTGATGGACAGTGATATGTTGCATTAAACACGGCTCTCAGGGGAAAAGCTCTCTTCAAATGTACGACATGGGAAATGCAATCAGAAGCTGCCAAAAGTCATAAAGAAACTATACAGCATGTTGTAATTTGCTTTCTGTGATGAATGCACACTTCAGCTCGTAGGAAATGCAGTCAACAGGGCCGCATATATTCCAGCTTCAAGAATTACTGCACTATTATTCACTTAATGCTAAATCATGTTAGATTGACAAGCATGCTGGTATGGAGCATGATTATTATTATTTCACTGTAGTGATGTTATGCTCCTCCTGGATTTTAGACAGTGTTCCCAGAATTCAGTTCAATTGAGTTTTATTTATATAGTGCCAATTTACAACAATGGTCATTTCAAAGGGTCAGATAAGGAACCTGAATATTAGAGAGAAAACCCCAACATCCAGACAATCTGCCTTCAGGCATCTGCTTTGCAACATTGGTGAGGAAGAACTCCCTTTTAACAGGAAGAACATTCTGGGTGGTGGAGGCATAGGCAACAATCTGCCAGTTTGGGGGATGCTTTTTTCTAATTTCTAAGGACAAAAACAATGGGAGAGAGCACAAACGACTGAATGATAAACAGCAGTGAAACAGGGGGAGCGAAAAGAGGAGAGTGCATTATAGGGCCTTAATAGGTGTCACCACAGGATTGCTACACACATTGCTTTGTCACTGACACTTCGGTTGCCTAGGTGACCCTGTAATGTATTTACCACTATCATATGTCAATCAGCGTTATCCTATGCTCTCATTGGTAGTTGCTTCAATTTCCCTGAAGTTGCCCATCATTGGTTGGTCACCAAATGCCATCGACTCTTTTCCATTTTCTGAGTGGATTGTTGCCAAATGTCAGATTTTCATTCATTTTCATTCATTGACAATCTTTCTTTATGCCTTTCCTAATAAAATTCTTTCCTGTTGTCCACCAGGGACTACAAATCTGGATGGATACTTCTCTTTCTTGTTCATGTTAAAATTGTTGAAGGTGATTTTATCTGATGTATAGTTTTGACAAGTATGGTTTTAAAATTTAGTATGAAAAACTGTGCTGCTTTTGATTGAATAAATACTATATATTTCACACAGGCTCCAACTGTCCAGTTTAGTGTGAAGTGAGCTTTATATGTTTAGCAATATTGTGCAGATGGAAGAAAGCAGTCATAGACATTTGTTTGATATGTGAACTGAAAGGCATGTCGGTCAAAAATTACTCCAAGATTCCTCACAGTGTTAGTGGAGGCCAAGGTAATGCCATCCAGGATAAGTTTCTGCTTACACACAGAGAGATTGGAGCTCTCAGATGTTTAAGACTAAGTACAATAACTTCATTTTAGCCCAAATTTAGATGTCACGAATATAAAAGCTGCATCCATACTAATAAAGCATGATTAGAAATGTGTTCACAGCAGTAACAACATTATGTGTATTCCTCTTTAAAATGTGAATGTTGTGGAATAGCTGAAACCCAGTAAGGTTTTCCCTTGTGATGAGGCCAGTAGCAGGTGGTGAAGGGAGCCATGTGCACACCGTGTGAATGCTGTGGTTGTTTGGATAGTTATAGCGGGGCTCTGTGTGAAGTTGGCACAGTTCAGAGAGAGAGAAAGACAGAAATAGTCCAACTCACCACATTCTCTCACAGCTATGGAGCTCATACAAATGTTCACGTGACCACAAATATTCAGTGAAAGAGAAAGACAATTCTCACTTTTTCTTAATTCCTCCTCTAAATCAACAAAATACAAAAAGACAGCAGCGTCCTAATCAGGTGTTTCCTTCTTCCTCAAATGTATTTCTGCCAAAGTAAAGCACTAGAAAACGACGTCTTCCTCTATCAGAGGTTCGCTCTCAACCCGCCCAGTGCATTAAGCCGTCACATCTGATCAATGCATGTGTCAATCAGTGAAAGCCTTTTAACTTCTTAGCGATGTGCAGCAAAGAAAAGCAAAACCAAATAGATACTCCCAGCAGCTTAGCATAAAACTATCATGTGAAAAATGGCTGGTCACATGCATTCATGTAAATTGTCCAGCTCCCGTGTAGCTTCATGAGGAGACACAGGGAGAACCTGCAGCCACATGTTGGAAACTTAGAAAATAAAAAAAAAAGCAAGTCACAATCACCCTCTAAGTGCAGGGTCAGCAAGAAGGAAAGGCAGCAAACACATACCTCTACATCACTGTTTGTTTCTGAGTTTGCTGCCATATTATCCTTTCAGTACCAGTGGTATTCCTTTAGGTTCACAGCCGAAATTACACAGAAACCAGTGAAGAAAGCGTCACTTAGTTTCTGGGCCCCCCACCCCCGTTGTTACATAAGTGCATCTACTTTCCCTCCAATCAGGTGGCATCCAAATTTTCCCCTGCACATCTCCAACATCTTTATCAAACAGGTAAACCCTGGATCTCTGCCTCTCTGCATCTTGAGCTTTTCGAGAGCTCCACCCAGCTTTCTCCTTCTGACCAATCCGCAGCTAACATGCAGATGAGCAGCAGCAAAGGCAGCCTGTGTGCACGCGCCACTGTCCTGCCTTGAGAATAAGAGCTGTTCTTCAAGCAGACCAAAGACACCGGCCCTGCAGGCCTCGCAACAAGCAATTCATGCCCTCATTCCTAAAGCCACACGCGTGAGGTCAACACATAATACACAAAATATCTGTCACCAACAGAATATACATGAGAGAAATGATTCAGTATCACTGGAAGAATCTGATTTTGCAAGAACATGGGATGAAACATCAGAAGATAACAGCGCACGTGCACGTAAATTCTTACAATGGCCTTTACATTCAGCCCAGACCTCCCAGCTGGCAGTGCCAGGACCAGAGCGGCACGAGAACAGAGTGTGTCCATGAGGGGGAGGAGAGGTGGTGTGTGGCCTATATGCTACAAATAATCTTTTTTAAAATACACACACACACACACACACACACACACACACACACACACACACACACACACACACACACACACACACACACACACACAGACACACTTAAGTGGGCCACAGCTCAAAGCTTTCCTATTAATCTCAGTGATTCCCTGTGTTTTGCAAGTCTTACAATACTCACTTATCCTTAAAGGATTTTGTGATTAAGTTACCATGTTGGTTTTTGCACAAGAGTGAATGGACTCATGAGGGGGTTTTTGTCGTTACGCTAAGAAACCCGTGAAACAAAGCACTACATGACTGTGATTTTGTGATTTAACAGCGTGCGACAGTAACACAATATAACTGGACACCGCCAAAGAAAAAAAAAAAAAAAAATCTATGTGGTTTGAAAAGCTCAGCTCGTGTCTGGGCCGAGATCTAATCTTTGGCGTTTTGGGGGAGAACAAAAACAGGACCAAAATTCAGCTGAGAGTTCATTTTCTGCCTAAAGGAGGAAGAACTAAACGTAACATGATCTCAATCTTAACAGCTCTCAATGCAAGTGTGCCAACTTATACAGCCGTAATAACTAGATAGTAGATCCTTCCTCCCAGCAGCTGTAAGACTTTATAATCATCACTGCTCCCAACAAAAACCACAATAACCTACACAATGTAGGATAATATATAATATACTGTAAATAGTCTGGCCTGTTAAGGTTCAACACACAGGCACATCATGTACATTGTATATAGTGTTATTATTAGTAGTATTAAGGTTAATATTGTTTGTTGATTTTATATATATTTATATTCTTTTCTTAGTGTGAATTATTATATTTTTACTTATATTTATAATAACTGCGGCTGCTGTTACACCCAAATTTCCCCTCTGTGGGACAATAAAGGCTGTTTCTTCTTCTTCTTCTTCTTCTTCTTCTACCATAAGCAGAAGCAACGCAAATAGCATCAGGTCAACAGATGTGCCCGTCTAACAAACCACACAGTAGGCAAATATCAGTTAAACCCCCATTAAAATGTGACACGCTCAGAGCTGGCCTGGATGAGAAATACAGTGCGCTTCCTGTAAGAATAGATAGTGTCTGGGGAGATGACTGCTGGCCTGCTTTAATCCTCTCTGGCTGCATCACATCATGAGGGTGATTACTGTGGACTGTCTGAAAGGGCTGGCTATGC
This sequence comes from Archocentrus centrarchus, assembly GCF_007364275.1. Lineage (NCBI taxonomy): Eukaryota > Metazoa > Chordata > Actinopteri > Cichliformes > Cichlidae > Archocentrus > Archocentrus centrarchus. The sequence goes on along the minus strand of NC_044358.1, from coordinate 27,704,775 downwards.
CCAAGAGACAGACAGCTTTAGATATACAGTCAACACACATGGACTACTCACACTCACACACACACTCTCACACACACACACACACACTCTCACACACACACACACACACACACACACACACACACACACACACACACACACACACACACACACACACAGTCTACGGTGCTGCTCCTCATAATTAAAATGTCTCTCTGTTCCTGTTTACACTGCAGGGTCGACTGGCTCAAGGCCAACAGGGCTGGAATGAGTTTCTTGATAAAACTGCGTTCGGTCCAGCAAACTACACCATATTTTACTATCTTAAAATGTCAAAGACAGAGCCACACACCAGTCTGATCAACAAATTGCATCTGCATGACTTTTGTGCTGCATGTATGTGCTGAGAGGATGCAGTATGGCTGGTGAAGGGAGGGCAGTGCCACCTGCTGCTCATGACTAGAAACAGTTTGATTTGACAGGAGTTAATGGATGCCATGGGTGGTACTTAAGTGTAGTATGTGCATGGGACATGCCACAAAGGTTAAAAATGTCTATTCAGAGTACTAGAGCCATAAAAATAAAGCAACTTAACCAAATAAATCCAGCTGTCAGCTCTGGAAAGACTTTTGTTTTTTGAAAATGATGAAAATAATGAAAAACTGTTGTCCAGAAATGCCAATCAATAGATTAAAGTTATGCAAGATTGTGTTAGCAGCTTCATTACATGGCATTTGGGCCAATCATATATTACACAAACCAGCCCTGAACTTGAGAAAAACAGCACTGACATTAACTGCAGCAGAGCGCTTCATGCATGCAAAGAGAGGAAAGAATGGAAACCTGTGTTTTTAGACGCAGACAGGAAATGTGCAGCACAAAACTTGGAACTTGATATAGATTTTCTTCTGAGCTCCCCTAAAAGAAACTGGATAAAAAGCCCTAACAGTAGCACGCAGTATGCTTTGACACCCTTTGAAGCAGATATCCAGCATCTATGCAGGAACATAAATATTATTCCACAACAGGGATCAACAAGGACATGCTGGATTTGCTGAACTTAGACTTCCTACACTTCCTCCTCCATTCAATTAAGGATCTTTATCTGACGCTGAGAGATTCCTGTTGGAAAGGAGCTAAAGCATTTTTCTCACTTTGTTCTCTCCACCCCACCCCTTAAAGGTGCAACAAAGGCTCAGGGGGGTGGGGGTGGGGGGTTCTGTCCTCGGCAACTTAAAGAAAAGGAAAGGCTTCTCTGGATTACAAGAATTCCATTGTTACATTCATTTTAAATCATAGCATTCATCTAAAGGTTTCCACTACTTCGCGATGGACTTAGCTGGCATCTCTGCTCGCTCACAGCAGCTCAGCATGCAGAGATCGTGATTTCCAGCTGGTGCAAAATCTGTCTCAAGATCAAGATGCCTTGATATCTGAGTTTTATTTTTCCATTTTATGGATTCCTCATGAGAGAGCTGCAAAACAACTGCACAAAGAACCAGAGAGGGGAAAACAGCATTAAATAAGCACAATTATAGCCATATAAAATGTAGTCTCAATTTCAGGGTACTTGACCAGGTCTGTTTGTAATCTTTCCTAACAGCTTGAAGAGACTGAACTGCATCATTAGCATCAGTGTAGATGGCATAATGTAATCTGGTTAAATTGGGAAAGAATCAGTACAAATATCAAGCAGATTCAGAGCTTATCGAAATTACCCACACACAGAAAGGCTGAAGCTACACTTCACTTCAAACAACAACAAAAGGGCCTGGTTACCCTGAACTGAGTAACTGTATTTTTTTTAACTACCTTTGGCAGAAACCTGTACATTTTAATGAGTAGTACTGTTTATTCTCAGTCATTATTCTAAATGAGAGCCTGGAAAGGAGTCCAAACAAACCGCTGTTACATCACGAAGAAATCACAACACAAATTCCATGACCTGAGCCCACCGTAAAGTATAGTGTTATTTATTTAAACTGGTGCTGAGAAAAACACCTGTGAAAAACAAAACAAAACCAAAAAACAAAAAACCCAAAAGAGCCCAACATCTGCTGGGAGGTGAACTCCGTGTGCCCTGGAGAAAGGAAGTCGGTGGGTTGTTGTGTGGCCTCGGTTGTGCTGCGCTGAATTCCAGCCTGTCTAGCTCCCACGTTACATGCACACAAAAACCACCTTGTGTGATTTTTGGCTCCTGCTACGCCTTATCACAACGCTACCGGAGTCTGGAGTTGGAGCCACAGATCTGCTGAAACACTGTTGGCATTGTGTCTTGGACAGATTCAATAAGAGAAATTACATCAGTGTCTGGACTAAGTTCCCAGCCTTCCCAAAGGTGGAAATCAAATGGAAACACCAAGTAGCTAAACTATTCCCAGATTCATTACTTTTTTAGTAGATTAAAAAACCCCAGAGGAGGCAGTGCTGGAGGTTGACTATTCATTACATCATGTGCAGCATGAATAAAACAGTTAGATACTGAAGTGTAAGTTTGCACTACAGGCAAAATGCTTTCCCAGGAAATAATCTGTGGTTGAGTTTAACAACTTGCTGTTTTACTGCCAAGTTAAATTATGCTTATAGTTTGGGAAACCAAGTGCAAAACCAAGTTTTATTGAAAGTCAAAATCTGCAAGTCAAACCAGCAGCCACTGGTAGAAAGTAACACCTAAATAGAAGCAAATTTTATTTTCAAGTCCCAAGAAGGTGAAAATTTAATTGGTTTGAAATGTTAATTTGCGGCTGGGTCCTCTCTGTGTGGAGTTTGCATGTCCTCCCTGAGTTTCAGTGGGTTTTCTCCAGGTATTCCAGTTTTCTTCCTAAGTCCAAAGACATGCAGTTAGTCGGTAAACTGGCGATTCTAAATTGCCCATAGGTGTAAATGTGAGTGTGAATGGTTGTCTGTCACTCTTTGTTAGCCTGGTGACCTATCCAGGGCGTGCCCTGCCTCTCGTCCTATGACAGCTGGAATAGCCCCCCCCAAAAAACCCTGAAAAGTATAAGCGAAAGAAAATGAATGGATATTAATTTGAGCTTTATGTACAGTAGATACAGTACTGTGCAAACGTCTCAGGCCAGTGGTTGAATGGTCTTGAGCAATAGTTCTCAAGGCTTTCTGAAAGCCTTTCAAAGTTTTTCTTTGGATGCTGACAGCTTTTTCACTCATTTTCAGTCCAGCCCTTGTACTTGTAACTTGGGGAGACTGAACAAATGGAGGAAAAAAGTGGCAGACCTAAAAATCTATCTATATTAGATTAACAGTACCAGAAAGTCATGCCCTAAAGAGACAGGAAAAAAAAGAAATCCAGCAAAGATGTGGCACAGGACCTGAGAGATGCACCTGCCCCTTCAGTTGATCCATCTACTGTTCACTGAAACCTAATCAGAAATGATCTCAGTGGAAGGACAGCTGTCAAGAAGTAATTCTTAATGAAGTGAAATAGGGAGAAAAGGCTGACGTGTGTCAGCTTACACCAGTACTGGCCTGAAAAATCACTGGCAACAGGTCTGATGGAGTGAAGAATCCAAATCGTGACCTGTATGCACAGAGGTGGTCAGGAGAGATACAGCAGTGAGTGTCTACAGCCATCTGCAAAATCCAGTGGAGGCTCTGTCGTGGTTTGGGGCTGCATTTCAGCCAGTGGTTTTGGAAAATTGGTGGAATTATGAAAAAGTACCAACAGATTTTGATCCATCATGCAATACTGTCTGGAAAGCATCAGCTTCATTTTTTTTTTTTTTTAAGAACGACAGGGATCACAAACAATGCAGTAAAAACATACCTGGATAGAAAACCACACAGTGTAAGGTCTTGAATAATCAGGCCCCATCTTATCTTAAAGACCTCATAGTACCGTATCATCACAATAGAGCACTTTGCTCTCAGACTGCTGGCTTACGTGTGGTTCCCAGGATACTTCAAAGTTTTCCAACTATTGTGCCAATGTCACAAATTCAACTTTGCAGTAATACAGTTCTGGTACATTCATTACAAAATTATTCACACCAACACTATACAGAAACAGTGTTATTTAAAGTGAGAACACTTTTAAAAGTGTTAAGATGCTTATCACGCAGACTCAATCTGAGTATGTGAGAGAATCACTTTCTATAAAAAAAAAAAAAGGTCACATTAGAAACCTACTCTGGAAATATCCTTTGGTTTGTAGGCTTCCATATATCAATTTTTGGCCTCACTTAGGGGATAAATATACCATAACCTAATTTTTTAATCTCAAAATGGACCAGCTTGTGATGTTCAATGGTGCAAAGTTATCTTGATTTTCTTGCCAGCTCTTCTGCCTGCTGACTGAGCTCTTTATCTTAAACAGCAAAGACATAACCATCTTTGCTCCTATAACAGCAACAACTTGGACCTAAGAATTTCATTGCTGGTAGTGATGTACCATTGCTACCTGTATATGACAATAATAAACTAAACTTCACTTGAGGCAACGTAGGATTAAAAAACTAAATCGGGATTGCTCTCTCACTGACCTTTTCAGTTTTAAGAAAAAGAAATCTCCACATACAAGCTCAAAGCCCTTATAAAACTGCAGAGTCACGCTTGCGATAATGGTGGTTACCATCTGGGCTTCACCTGTGAAGCAACCGATCAGATGGAACTGATTTCAAATCATGTGGTCTCAGTAGTCTCATTAGTAATGGTTCTGTAAAAAGTTAAATTTATGTTTAGATGACGGTCAAAATGACAGTAAGATTAGATGATTTCTGTTGATTTGTGCTAAGAATTCACACGTGTGTCTAACCACGACTTGTACCCGCACCAGATGGCATCGGTGGCTCTGATGGTGCCTGACTCGCCTGGGCTCCAACATGAACTACACATAATTGTCCCCTTCCTCCTTCTCTTTCCATCTGTTCTCCTCCTCCCGGATGTAATCCGTTTCTCTAATCTTGATGCCCAAACACACCAAGAACCACAAAAAAAACACACAGAAACCGCAACATGAATAGGTCAGCTTGCCAACTGATTCATCTGTGACATCAGTGATGGAGCTCAGGCATACGTCGTGCTAAGTAATGAGCATTCAACCCTTCACGGGGAACTCGCACTCCTCTGGCACGTACTTATTTAATCTTACTCATTTACAGATGCCAGTCTTGTCGACTGTACAGCTTCTGGCCAGGAGCACACAGATGAAAAGCGCCACTACTCTATGTCCATGTGATCTCAGTAGTGCTGCCACAGAGAAAACCTCAATCTGAAGACATGCACATTATTAAAAGCACAGTTCTCCCATTAAAGGCTCCTGACTGGATTCAGAGGACACCGTCAATGTCAACAACAAAATTCACATTACCAGGAAGTCCGAGACAGAGGGCATGTGGCGTGGAGTCGAGCTTATTTCACTTCTCATCACAATACAGATGACAGATGACACGCTACACTTACCATTCTGCAGATGGCCAAGACGTGCACGCGCACACACAAACAGGACCCAGCAAGGAACAGCAATCAGCCGCTAGCGGCTCCAGATTTGCACAGACAGACCTTTAAGCCTCCAGTTTCTGCAGAGCTACACAGTCTTATAGCCAGACATTAATAACGTGAGGGAGCACATAGATGCATGCAGTACCGCAGGCTCTGCTGCCGGTGACACTGCAAAACAAGCAGCAGCAAAGGGACAGCTCTGCCTGAGTGTGAGGGTCAGGCAGAAAGAAAACACAGGTGGGAGGTGGGTTAAACAGCAGGCTTCAAAGCATTAAACATTTAGAGGTTGGATATTCATTTAATCCAAATGTTCCCTTTTGGGTTCTGGATGGAAACCCAAAGTCTTTTTTAAAAGATTTATTGTCTTGAGAGCTCAAGATTATTTTTATTATTTTGAGTGTGTATTATATTCTAAAACATGTTTAAATCAAATTTTTTATAATATATATATATATATATATATATATATATATATATATATATATATATATATATATATATACACACATACATACACACACACATACATACATACATAGGCGCCTGGGTGGCTTAGTGCTGAAGCCGGCGACCACATACACACGCCGCGTTGCGGTGCAGGCGGTGCAGGTTCGCGTCCCAGCCTGTCGTCGATTTGCCCGCGTGTCTTCCCCTGTATCTTTCCCCCATTTCCTGTCTCTCTCCACTGTCACGAAAAGCCGTTGTGGCCAAAAATGCAAAAAAAATAAATATATATATATATATATATACAAAATGTGTGTGTTTGTCATAGTACCGGCAAAAATGTCATATATATATATATATATATATATATATATATATATATATATATATATATATATATATATATTAGGGGTGGGACTCGATTAAAAAAATTAATCAAATTAATTACAAGCTTTGTAATTAATCGAAATTAATCGCATTTTAATCGCATTTCAATATTTAACATGATAAATATTAATTTAAGTTTAGTTGATGAATGAATCAATATACATAAGCTTAAACTTCACGATTTTGTTTATTTTCCCACCAGTCTACTACACAGACCAATGAAGGGTGGAAGTGCTCCTGTGGTAAACTCCTGAAATTAAAGTTAAGCATCATAACTGGATAGTTTTATTCAACATTAATGTCTCACTTGTTATAGTTGGAAATTAATCATTCGCTCAGCTGTATTCCTTGATGTTGAAATGTGTTCTGCTTGTTTTAACAGCTTATTTTGAATTAAAGACTTAAAATTAAACCACAAAAAGGAGAAAAAGTTCGTTCTCCGTTTAAACAGCTGCTTTTACACAGCTGTGCTTCGCACTCACGGTTGCTAGGCGACATGAGCTACGCAGAGGTGACGGCAGCTGATATGAAGGCTAGACGCTCACTTCCGGCCTTTGTGGGCTGCGAAAGACGTGGGCCGGGTCCTTCGCAGGATGCAGCCCCTAATTTGGACATTGTGCGTCGATATAATCTGTATGCCGGGAACTCGCGCACTGAGAAACGTTCCACAGTGCAAAGTGCGATTAAAATGCGTTAAAAATTTTAACGCGTTAATTTCCCCGTAATTAATTAATCGAAATTAACGCGTTAAAGTCCCACCCCTAATATATATATATATATATTGACCTATTCATGTTGCGGTTTCTGTGTGTTTTATAAAAAAATTTTTTTTAAATTAATCGAATTAATTACAAGCTTTGTAATTAATTAATCGAAATTAATCGCATTTTAATCGCATTTCAATATTTGACATGAGAAATATTAATTTAAGTTTGGTTGATGAATAAATCAATATACATAAGCTTAAACTTCAAAATTTTGTTTATTTTCCCACCAGTCTACTACACAGACCAACGAAGGGTGGAAGTGCTCCTGTGATAAGCAAACTCCTGAAATTAAAGTTAAACATCATAACTGGATAGTTTTATTCAACATTAATGTCTCACTTAATATAGTTGGAAATTAATCATTCTCTCAGCTGTATTCCTTGATGTTGAAATGTGTCATGCTTGTTTTAACAGCTTATTTTCAATAAAAGACTTAAAATTAAACCACAAAAAGGAGAAAAAGTTCATCCTCCTTTTAACCAGCTGCTTTTACACAGCTGTGCTTCACACTCACGGTTGCTAGGCAACATGAGCTACGCAGAGGTGAGGGCAGGTGACGCTGATATGAAGGCTAGCCGCTCACGTCCTCCCTTTGCGGTCTTCGTGGGCTCTGAAGGACGTGGGCCGGGTCCTTCGCAGGATACGGCCCCTGAATTTGGACATTGTGCGTCGATATAATCTGTATGCCGGGAACTCGTGCACTGAGAAACGTTCCACGGTGCAAAATGCGTTAAAATGCGTTAAAATTTTTAATTCGTTAATTTCCCCGTAATTAATTAATCGAAATTAACGCATTAAAGTCCCAGCCCTAATATATATATGATAGGTGATCAGTCATAATTTATTAACTAATATAGATATTATAATAATTTTTAGAATTTACTGAAAACCGAAACAAATATGAACCTCAAGAAACAATCCACTTGTGTGTGTGTTTTTTTTTTTCTTTTCAATTTTCTGTCATATTTCTACTCTCATGTTTCCTCAGGCAAAACCTCATATCAAACATAGCCAATGTTTAAAAAAAAAAAAATAGAAAAATTGGGTCAGTGTACATTCAAGTAATCCCTGAGAGTCAAGATTGAGGGTTCACATTGGTCCAAACACCAGGTTTCAGGCAGTTTTTTCTGCCTGAAATGGTCATCTCATGCATGCAGCTCTGGCTGTTCAGTCCTTCTGTTTGTGAAAGGCAGCCAATCAGAAGACAGTTAGCTTGAAGGAGGAGCAATTACACAGTTTGTTTCAGACAATGAATGAACTTATGGACTACACCAAGGCCCAGTATAGGATAAAGAAGGAGTAGTATGAACTGTGGATCAGTCACACAATGTAAACCTGGAGCTGGAGATGATTGTAGCAGGCCCACTTTAAATACTGAAGTTTAGAAGCTTCAGAGCTGTCTCCTTTCATTTGTTTATCATTGGTGACTGCTGATCAGGGCAGTGTTTGGGTCCATTAAGCAAAGCATTTAGGGTGTAGCCTGCTCCCTCACTTAAACAATAGGGGTGTACCAATTTTCCAAAAATCACAGTTTGATCCATTGTTTTTTCTTTAGCATTAAAAAATGACTATACTGTATATAAATATTGGATCCTAAACAAAAAACTTGTTACTGTATGAGCTTTAACAGCTTCATATGTGTAGCCTTGTATGGGAAGAAGGAACCATGATACTGTGGGCACTTGTATTGTGATTTTGGTCTCCGTTTGCTACAGCTCTAATGAACACAATAGCTCATTAGGGCTCATAGCATGAGTTAAACAGCCTTTGATGCTGCAGCGTCAATGTTACCCTTGTGGGTAACACAGAGTGATGTGAGAAACCATATTTTCACTTCTGCAAACTCAACATTGCTTAAATATTCAATGAATATTCCTCAGAGCTTTACTGTTCAATTATCTATGAAGCACTAAAACAGCACACTGAATTGTAAGAAGAGCACTGCTTAGGCTTTCTGGAGAGTGCTGCACAACTCTTGAATGCAAAGAGCATTGATGATTGTATGGCACATGATATGCGTCACAAGTGCTCACACCTCAAACGAATGAGGTGTCAAAAAGAAACGGCACAGACTCAGTGACACCCTGCCGGGTACCACACAGTGTGAAGTTTAACACAGAACCCAGGGCCAATATATTGAACTAAATTATATTATTGTGATTATGATATTATTATACAGTCCATGTATGTAGGTGTGTTGACTTTTGAATTAAAGGGGATCTATTATGCTCACCAGTTCCTTATATGGTAAATGGACTGGTATTTATATAGCACCTTGCTAGTCAGTTGAGCACTCAAAGTGCTTTCTTACTACAAGTCTCATTCACCCAAACACACAGACACACACACACACAGACACACAGAGAGAGAGAGAGAGAGAGAGAGAGAGAGGAGAGAGAGAGAGAGAGAGAGAGCACTTTATCTATGCCTAAGTGATTCTGATGGATGCATCTCAAGCAACTTTGGGTTCAGTACCTTGCCTAAAGAAACTTCAGCATGCAGAGCAACACTCTACCACCTGAGCCAGAGCCACCCATCACACATCAACAGATGGGAAAAAAAAGTGCTTAGTACAGTTTGAATTTTGACCAGATGTGGTAAGACACAGTTTTATATAGAGATTTCTGCAGATGTGAAAACACTTGAGCCATAAATGTCAAACAGAAGTTAGACTTATATTACGAGCTTCTTGCCTGCCAATCGTAACTCAATAACTGTCATGGCCATGTTTCTGTGGAAATACAGAGAAAAGCTGAAAAGAATTCTCTAAGACCTCTTTATGTGTAAGCTGGGTCTTTGCACAATCAGAAAGGTGCTTTGTACAGCTGAGCAGATCCAGAATCCAGTGTAGTAAAAGGGAGGATACGTGAGTATGCGTGGTGAACGTGGACAGTATAGATTAAAAGCATGACTACTAATGCTACTATGTTCCCTCATATAAATGTAGTTAGGATTTTATTAATAATAATAATAATAATAATAATAATAATAGCAGTTTTATCTGATTTCTTTAGTTAGAAGAAAACTTTTTCCTTTTAATAATCAAATGCTTTTATTTAGACTAAACACATGAGCCTGGCATGACAGCAAAGTTTGGAGATAAAGTGAATTCTGACCTGGATGAATAATTACTCAACTGGCACAGGCACAAGGCTAAATACTAGCACAGAACTGATTTTCCCACTCATCTGTGTGTGAGAAGGCTTTCTCGTAGCTGAAACACTCTGCTCTGCAAGCCCTAGGGTCTTCATGGATGGTGGTGGCGGTGGCACAACATGACAGTGATGTGAAGTGAAGGATGTGGGTGAAGGGCAAACTAGAAGGAATTAATAACAGTGGCATGAAGATGGCAAGAGAGGAGGGGGAGAAGAGGCTTTGAGCAATGAGGTCCATAATGAAATAACATCTCAAAACTGTCCACAGGGGTTATTTTTTTTCCCCCTTTGGCTCTGTTCACTCCATCCTTCACAAGCATGACCCCAAAAGGACAAAAATGATCAGCTTGCATAAGAAATTCAGTGATTCACATTCCTGCAGTTCATTCAACTCAGTCAGGAAAAGTTAAATATGTCCATAATGACCAAAAAAAAAAAAAAGCAGGCACAGTCAATGTGGCCATTTTAAAAATCCCCATTATTTTTTATTGGTTAATGATTATCATACCGATTTAACCGCTTAGTTTTGGGCTAACTGTCACTGAGGCTACTCAGTGGGTCAGTGTCAGTGTGGGCATTAATCTGGTAGGGTCATAATGGTTACATACAGCCATCAGCAGCCATCAGTGGGCGAGGAATAAGTGGTCCTGTGTTGATATTTGTTTAAGGGACACTGTGGCTCTGAGTTAAGCTGGAAGCTTCAGATGTGTGTGACTACACGCTTGTGTTAGCAGAGCCTTGTGTGTCTGTTTATCTGTACGAGCAGACAGATTGCTGACAAAGCTGCCATCGTCTAGCCAGCAGCTGTGCTCTGGTAACAGCAGTAATCCAGTCAGCCACATCTGTAAAATGTGAGTATTTAGAAGAGAAATAATCAGGTTGCTGTGATTGCCTGTTTTTATTTCAACTTCAACAAAAAGAAGTTATGGAGATAGTGAGACATTTTTAAATAGCAGAGAAAAGCATAGTACTTACATCACATAATGAAAAAATGTACTGAAAAACAAAAACATGGCTCTAATAATCCAATACATTGCAATTAATGAAAATCATTTAACTTATCTTTAAATATGCATTGAAACTGCATATAATATTTTGTGAATCAGAATTTGATATGAACTTCAAATGCATATATTAAAATCACAGAAACACATAAAATCACAGCTTCTGATTGAGATGTATTAAGTGCTTCTACCACTGCAAACACTGAAGACAGTCTCAAACACACCCGATCGGTCATCCTTGTCACAGTACAGACTGTATTTAAAACAAACACACACACACGCACGCACGCACGCACACACGCGCGCATGCGCACAGCCTATCCAATGTCACACTGGCAGAGATACTTTCAATGACATCCACTCCTATTGCCAATTTATAATCACCAATTAACTTAATATGCATGCAAATTGACTGCTGGAGGAAGCTTGAGTACCTGGAGAAACATGCTAGGAAAACATGTATACTCCAACACAGAAAGGTACATGCCTAGCTCTTGCCTCTCTTACTAGTGTTAAATCATTATGCTGTCACAGTAACATCCCGCTCGATTGATTTGGTCATTATGCTATGGGCTGTGGGCAGCTACAGGTGAAAGTTAAAGCCCACTCAGGAATCAGTCTCGAGTGGCCACTTGAAACTGCAGTTTTTTGACACTTCATTTTTCATTAGTGAGTGCCCTGTATTGGCTTTATTTTTTTTCCAGCCCTGGAGGTTGCTGCTTGGTCTTCACTCCTGAATGCTTGGATGATGGCCAAACATCCTGGATGGTACTGTGCCTCGCTCTGGTCACTTCTAGATCAACGATTATTAAAGCTTTTCTGATTCAAAACTGCAGAGCACTCACTAATGAAACATGAATTACAAAGACATCAAGTAGTTGAGATTTTGAGGGCACATCCCATGGGTGCAGCACTTTCCACTCTGATCATTTGAAAAGCTTAAAGTAGTAAGCAAATCGAGACGGCAGAAAAATCTGCAGGAGTGTGGATTCTCTCTGCCACACAGTGTGGCCATCCTGCATGAGTGGAAGTGAAAAATGAATAACTTCAGGGAGGGACTTTTCCTTCTTGTTCCCTTGCACTAGTTGGGAGCAGGAATCTGTTGCTGACCTTAAACTGAATTCTCATGCTAACTCTATTAATAGCCCAGACACCAGCGAGCACGATTTCTAAGTCAGCAGCCTGAGCTTGCTCGATAGGCCCTCCTTTAGTCTGGATCTGGATGGACTGGGCAGTTGATTAGAAAGAAAAACAAGCCTCTTGCCCCACATTCTCTGCTCATTCAAGTGAGTCATTTATTAAAATAATAAAAAAAAAAAAGTACAATACAGCACAAGATCTTAAACTTCAGCATGCCCCACACATTTCTGAGAAAACATCTGTCACTATACTGAATCTTTCTAAGCAGGGTAGCCATGTCAGTGCACAAAGCTTCAACATCAGCCTCAGATGATAACACTGCAGAGAAGGGGGCACCCCTTTTGGCATGGCTCCCGGGCAATCTGGGCAGCGATGCAAGAGAGAGACACTGCTATGCCATAACCAGAGGGCTCATTTAGGGTGAGGAAACTGGGCTTCAGTCTCCACAATGTCTGAAAAACAAAGTTATTCAGAGACCTTTGGTGTGCTGCAGCTCCAGAGCTAACAAGAGCTAGCTGTAAATCACTCAGAAGAACTTGCTTAAACTCCACAAATGATTAACAGCTTCTGACAGGCCTTAGAGACATGCTTTGAGACAAGCCAAACTTCCATCATGCTATAAACTGTGGTTTATGATGATGGAAATTTACTGTTTGAGCCTCTTCGTGTCACCAAGGAATTCCTGAGTTAAATTCGCTTTCTTTAAAGCACCACGGATTGGTCCGCATTGTCTCGGGATGTTATGCAATGCCAATATATTGTTATTTTTCCCGGACAACACGTGCTGTAGTTTTCCCAGTGAAAACAATGTCATAACCAACAGTGGCTGAGAGGAAAAGGCCACAACTGTCATTTTACATAAACATGGTCTGCGTGTGTTACATCTTGTCTGCCTCCAAAGTTCCTCCTTATTGTCTTAGACACTAAATAAGACGAAAATTACACTGCTTACTGTAAGAGGGATGCATGCTCTGTCACAATGGCATGTTGCAAACCAAAAAAAATTTCCAGCAGAGATGGGGGGGGGGGGGGGTTGCATTGTTCTGTAACTGACAGACTTTCACACCTACTTCACGCCATAACTCATTTTTTCCACTTACTACACATCTGCACTTTAAATGTGGTCCAGTGCAACCCTGTGAACGTCTCCCTGGAGAAATTCACAACACTCGACTTCCAACGTGGTCAGACAGTAAGAGTTCTGACAGACCGCAAACCAACTCTTACAGTGCTACTTAACTTTGACAATGCCTGAAATACACACTCTTGGGTCCTTCATTATCAAGAGTGTCACATTACACCTCTGAGCAGAATTATTATAGCTTTTAATTTAAAATTATTGGAATTATTCTCATTATTAATATTTACAAAAGTAAAAATCAAATTTTTAGACCAGAGACACAATAAAAACTGAGAAGTAGTAGTGTAGTAGTCTGTAGTGCCACTTGAAACATTTCTACAAATCAGCCCCATCACTGTACTTTTGTACACACAGCAAACAAAAAAAGCCTTTTGGAGCCACACCCCTGAAATTTTGGTGCCACTCACTGCGCTTCAACAAACTCCTCCTACAGATTTAATCAGATCAACTTCAGATTTGGTCAGTTTAAACCAAAGACCTTTGAGATGCTAAATTCTAAAGTTTTTGAGTTGTCATTGGTGGCATTGTTAATTCTGATGTTTCACCATGGCACAAGCAGCTGCTATAACGTAAATGTACACTGTCCAATCTGTGTTAAACATCATATTTGTGAGTCCCAGTGACTAGCAATAGAAGATCGGTATTACTTTTAGTCTTTTTAATTATAATAATATGGCAGGTATTTGTCAGGGGAATGTCTATTACAACACAAAACATAGCACTTTGTGACGGTACCTGACTCAGTTATATCAATAATTCAAGTCTCAAAAAAAAATAAAAAAATGCACAAAGCCTCATCAGGCAGCCAAGGTTGACACATCTGCCCATATTTAAGAAATACCAACCCTGAGACAGGATGGTGGTCTGTCCAAGTTGTACCCTGCCTTTTGCCGTATGATGCAAATGATGTAAATGATGAAAAGAAAAAAAAAAAAAAAAACATTTCCTGGATTCCACCACCAAGGAGGTTATGTTTTTGGAAGCATTTGCGTGTGTGTTTTTATGTATGAACACGATGCATCAAAAACTTTTGAATGAATTCTGATAAAACTTTGGTGGGGTGTAGAGTGGGGTCATGTTAACAATCCATTAAAATTTGGTTTACATCCACCAAGGTCTTCAAGGTCAACTTAATGATTTATTAGTTGAAAACTGACAAAAAGCCTTAAAACTTAGAAACTATGATTCTTACAAGTGTGGTGCATATTGTCAACATATAGAAAAAAACAGGTATAAAAATTTAAAATATGTCACATTTGACCTCTGACCTCTCCTTCAAGGCCAATAGATTGACTTGAAGGTCAAAGTGATAATAATGGTTTGTATTGACATCATGTAGGCAATGTAGGGAATAATATTTTGGGATTATAAATATTGTGTTACTTCAGACCTCTGATCATTTCTTCAAGCTCAAACGTTCATAAATTGTCTTCCATCTTTAAAACTATGCTTAAAATTCTGCTGCCTTTGCTTGTATCGGCAACACTTAAGAAATGATACTGGTATACGGAGATTCTAAATATCACATTATAGTTTGCATCCAAATATGTCACATTTGACCTCTGACCTCACATGTCACATCTGCCTTTCTTTTAAGTTGACCCCAAAATGTGTTGTATCTTAAAAGCACTGTCAAGAGAAAGAGAATGAGCCGTCTTGTTAGTTAGAAATATTCTGTTGTATAAACCTCTGCTGCCTTGGCGGAGGTTTGCGCTGTCCGAGTGCTTCTTGTTGTGTTACATTTTTGTTAGTTTTGTGAGAGAATCTTAAGATCTCATCCAGTTTGATTTTTTATTTCAGTTTCAGCTTTAGTTTTCTTTTAGTTAACCAAAAAAACCCTGGGACTCATTTTCTGTCCCTCTGTGGTTTGAAGGTTACATATTTAAAACAACTTTTTAAAATTTGCTCAGTGTGTGTTTTGTAATTCAAGCCGACAAACATAAATATCACGCAGACGTCAAAAAAGGGGGAGGCTGGTAGTCTGCTGTGGTCGTTAACAGGTGGACTGGAAGTGTAAGGACACTGAGGGCATCTATTTCCTGCCCTGTGAGGTGGGACAATACAGGAGAACAAATGTCTCATGTTATAAAAAAAAAAATTAAATTAAATAAAAGAAAGAAATAAAGAGGACTAACAATTAGTCCTGTGCAAAAATAAATAATAGAATGAAACAAACAACATACTTTAATAAATTATTTTAAAAGGTATTCTCATCGAGCAGGAAACAAACTACTAACAGTTAAAACAGTTATAAGCTTCTGCATCATCCCATTTCCCCTCAGCTTCACTGCCGGTAACAGACCAGTCTGGTTTCTGTCTTTTTCTCTGGCATCTCCAGATCAAATTATTTTCTAATCTTTTTTAAAAAGTGTGTGCATAAATACACACTGAGATCTACTACAATGATATCATCATCCCTTACTGACACACAGGAGGGTACTGCTAACACATGGTGCACTTACTCAAAAGCAGCTCAAAATGCCACAGTGAGAATTTCCACTGAAAGATTATTTCTACAATTTCACATGGTCAATGAAAGGACCACAGACTGAGTAATAGGGACGGAGATAATTCACTCAAAGAGATAAATAGGATTGGAAATTACTTGCGGATTGGGTACTTTAACTGCATTAACAAATGCATACTGTATATGATGTGCATTAAAATCCAAATTAGGTCTGTAGTTCAAAGTTCTCCCTTTGGCCACAAACCACAAATAAGAGCTGGAGATTACAGCCATAATACAGCAGCTTCTTTGTACTCCTCTGTATTGGTTTACAGACTGATGAGGTCAATTTAACTCAGTGACTGTAAGATAGTGAAAACTGGACAAAGCCAAATACTCACTGAGCCTAACAAGTGTACAGCAAGTCCAGACATTAACATGATGTGAGGCGTTGTGAACTAAAAATACAGTTTGGTTACATGGTGAAACATTATTTTTGACCCTGGAGCTTGCGAGAGAAAACTGATATTAATTTAGCTCTAATAAGTGTTATATAATAGCTATTTTGAGATAACAATAAGTCTTTTTTTTTCTATCCAACCTTTACACTCCTTTCAGTGTCTGTATTAGTGATATTTAAAAAGCATCCACAGAATGAGCATAATCCTGATTTTTGTATGGGCATATTATAGAAAGAAAACTGGTCTAACTGCTTTAATCCCTATATTTACTGTGTCTTTGTCAAAATGTTTCATAAAAAAAAACAAACAATAAAACAAGTACTACAGATACTGAGAAAAAAGGTCTGAATAAGCATTTCACCCTATAAAGAGCTGCCTTGGACAACCTGTTAATCTGCCTAAAGTACAGGATGTGTTTTTTATTTTTTTTATTTTCAGTTACCAGGAGTCTAAAAAGAGACTGGAAGAGGTTTTTAACAGTGAAAATAAGGAAGCCATTAGCTGCTTATAGGGCTTAAATACTAAGGCCAGCTCCATAAAGCAGTCCATAATGGATGTCCTCAGGGTCCTCTTAACTTTTGAAGATCATAGAGGCACACGCAGACACACACGCAGACACACAATAAGAAACTTGTAATTAAAACTCCCTCACAAAGAGGATTAATAAAGGGGTATATGGTTTCCTGCTGGGACACACTGCCATTCAGAGATTTTTTTAAAATACTTTATTTTAGCAGTTTCAGTTAAAACTCAGGCAGCGTCTGTAAATTCAAAGTGAGGCTCGTTAAATTAAAGTATAACTTTTATTACACCTGTCTTTGTTAAAGTACTAATTAGAGCCTTTAATACTGTAGAAACCTGAAGGATAATTTAGACCCAGTACTACAGATTATGATCATGACTGATGACCAAAAGACGCTCAGGTTCAGAAACCTCCTTGGCACTGAGGGTGGAGACACATGGAGGGAGATCTTGGTGTGGTTGGAGTTCCTGCATAGCAGAGAGGTCAACATGCCGCAGGTATGTGACTATGTTTATGCAGAGGTTAAATAGAGAAAGCCTAAAGCCCAACGGAGCGAGTCCTTTTAGCGAGAGGGGCTATTTTGGATGTTGGAGATCCTTCGTTCACCAGAAGACAAAGAGCAGAAACTCTGAAATGAAGGGACCACATAACAGGGGAGAAGGGCAAAATGGAAAAGAGGGGAGCAGGCTCAAGAGATTTGGGGAGGCGGGGGCCACGTGTCAACCCTTTGATCTCTTAATGAGATGCACATGCTGTGGTGTTTACCCAGTTCACATGATCCCAATTCACAGAAGTATACTTTAGCCCCAAATCCCTGAGCTCGCAACACTACCGTTTTCAATTCTTCCCATAAACACATAAGATACAGACAACTCACAACCACAGTTATGATGATATATTTTAGTTTAGTTTCAAAAACAATGATACATAGTGCTATTCAGACAAAAACAATTAAATCTAATCAGGCTACAAAAAGCACAGAGAAAATGAAACTCAAAAACAAAAGACACATGCTGAGGCCCGAAAGCCTTATTAATAATAACCAAACAAACAGCAGAGGTAGTAATAGCAATTTTAAACAGGAATAAGAAAAAAATAGTTTCTGAATGCACATGGTTTTTCCAGAAAAAGATGAAAGAAATTTTATCACACATGATAACGTAGAGGATGCAGATCAGATCACAGGTAAATTCCCCACAGTGCCTCATCAATTACTGATAAACACTAGTGACTAAAATACACTTAATCTGTTGAGAGCATAAAATATCCATCAGTTTTGACCTGTGGAACTCCATAAACTGTTCCAAGAGTTTACTTTATGGTGGGGTGCTAGTGCTGTGGTTATAGTTTCAGTGTCCAATTTCAAAAGGCCTGGCTGTGGAGCGATGTGGATAGTCACACATGAGCGCACGCACACACACAGAAAATTGACATACACTGGTTAATAAAAGTGCAGCTGGTCTCTGCCTGCCCCCTCCATTACATTTAAGCTTTATTTCACTGGGTGAACAGCTGCTTGCTCGTTTGTGTAGCATTCGTTTATCTGCTGCAGACTTAAACTGATTCCCTCTTTCACTAAACCACTTCCTAAATTCCAATTACAGTTACATCCCCTAAACTGCACTGTGGCAGTGTTTTAAACTCCCAGCCTCTCCACTCTTATCCATCTATCATCATGTTTCAGCACGCTGAAACATTCCATGCTTCACATACACCCGAGTGCTTAAATCTGATACCTGCATCTGTATAAGTATCTGTTGTGTCTCTGTGTCTGATGCGGCAGTTGCAAGGGAAAGAATACAGTAAATCAACTCTGTTTCTTTAATGTCTGGGCTTGTGAGCAAACTAACATCTGATAACATCCCATCCCTGACTGCATCTCAGTGAGCTTTCTGTAACTTTCCTTATCATTTACAGGCATCTGGGCAAACTCTGTGCTTTTTCTTATGACTTACACCAACCCATTTAATACTTCCACTAATTTACCTGCTCTTCCAACCAGCACATTTTCCCACATTATCCAACATCTAGTTCTTTTCCTATTTTTACTACAGGATACTTATTTTCCTGCAAACCAGATCAAGACACGGTTTATATATACACCAGGGACATTAGGGGCCATCCTTTACTGCATCCCCTGCCCTCAAGATCTCTACCATCTCTCCTGCTCTTCCTTTTGGCTTGCCTGGAATTTCCTCTTGCTGTCCAGCAGCGTGGTGGGAGCATCTGGAAATGTTTGCTTAAGGGGAGCAGAGGGTGCTGCAGCTGAGGACCATACTGGTCTTATTTCTGTGCAGTAGTGCACAGTCGCATACTCATGCAAGATTTCAACATCTAGAAAATGTCAAACATGTTAAATGTAATCTTAAACAGTGAGGGCAACTAGAGAGTACAGGGCAGTGTCAGTATTCATCTGCTGCCGATGTGTTGACAAATTCTGGATAAGATATTAGATTTATTAAATGATGGTCTCGGGTGTTCAAGTCATAGTCAAAAAAAGCATTATTTTATTTATTTATTAACCTTTTGAGATTAAGAATCTCTTTAGTGGGAGTGTCCTAGGACAACATAGGCAGCATTAGCCTAGTATCTTTTTGATGGTATGAGAACATGCAAACTCCACCCAGAAGGAGCCCTGTCTGGGTTTAAACGCTTCACTAGAATGGAAAGAAAAAAAAAAAAGTCACCCACCATGCTGCAATCAGTCCACATAAAAATAAATTCCTACGTGTTAGCAGTGGTCACTCCTAAACTTTTTTTTTTTTTTTTTGCATATTTCTCATCAAATCAGACATTTCCCCTCTGACCATGACGTTTGATACCAACATTTAAAGATTTTCTTAATTGTTATCTGCCTTAGCTGTGCATCCACTTAGAGTAAACTCCCTGATGTTGGTCCCAGAAGTACAAAGATTAGATCAAGGCATTTTGACTCTCAGCCCAGGCAGCTGCCCATCCCTACAAACATCAGTCGGGTTGATATGCCGCCTGTGCTGCATGAAATTCCTCTACAGGCCGCTTTGTAACACAAAAACGACAGAGAGCTACAGTAAGAGAAAAGGTACATTTCAGAGAGCTGCAGAGCATGTCCATGTCTGCTTCATCACACTGCAGGTTTACCCTGTCAGCAACAGCACTGAAGTCAGGTTCCTGTCTTCTGGTATGCTGCTGGGGGATAGATAGTGTATCTGTTCTGTTTTGTATGACTTGTTGGTAAACACACAAAAGCTCTGTTGTTTAGAGTCTTTCCTTTATTTAGCTCCACAGCAGCTGCAAAGAAAAAGTCCCTTTTTTTTTCTATAAATAAGACGTATAAATCATGAAACAATGCTTGAAGATGCAAAATGTTAATATTTGTTCTAATGTTTTAGATGACCGGCAGTATGTGTGGGTGAATTTTCCTTCTATGGTATGTATGCACTGTGGACGAATACTGGTTTGGATTTCAATGACAGTATGAACTATATGCACATATGGTGAAATATAAGCAAAATGTATTTTCACTGGGGTGACTCCAGAAGAACTGGGGATGACTGCACGCTAAACCACAGAGTGAAAAGCTAGAAGAATATGAGAGCTGTCCCACAGGGGTTAGAGGTTAGGATTGGATGCTTTAAATACTATAACTATGCAATGAGCATGGAATCTGGGTATGCCAAAAACTGAGAGCCACTCTGCAGATATAAATTTAAGTTTGATTACAAACTAGTCCAAGCATAGTGGGAAAACTGTGGCATATTTTCTGAAGATGGTTCTTAAATGGACAACTCCAAGTCTCTCAAACAACAGCTGGAGCACAGAACAGAATATGTTTATATGAAAAGATCCCTCTATTCCCCTTAACCATGGTGGTCTGACCATAGCGGACCTACACCTGCCACTGCTTCGTCACCTGCCTTGCATTCTCCCTGAAAGATAATCATGCCTCAGAAAAGTTGGTAATCTATTTGGTTTAAGCATATCATTGTTAGCTGAGCACTGGGACCTCAGTGGGGGCCATGGGAACTGGGCTGATTATTTATAGCAAGTGGGAGGACTGGCAGGGGCCACTTGAGTGAGGCTTTAGAGGAATGTTTAAGGTCGCCCTCTGACTAAAACTTCTGCAGAGTGCTGAGATCGGAGGTTGGAAGGCGAGCTCGGGCCGACATGGGACATCTGCAGAGATGAAGCCGGTTAGCTTGAGGGTCGGGTGAGCGAGCCCAGCAGGAATAGGAAGGAAGCAGTGAGCACAGGAAGTTGGGATCTCAAAGTGGGACTGAACAGGGTACTTCAGCAAGGCATTTTCAACATCAGTCTTCAGGCAGATATTCCAGAGTGGTTTGTAGAGGAATCCATACAGGAAGAGGGGATAGATGAGCCAAAAATTGTTAAAACGTGTCCAGAGGAAGTCATGGCAGTACGAAGCATCATCTTATTGCTATCTTTCAGGCTCTTAGGTTTTTTTTGTTTGTTTATTTGTTTCGGAAAGTACAGCTGTTGCATAAACAGCAACATTAACAATGGCTCTGTCTTATTCCAGTGTCCCAGCAAACTTTGACAGAACTAAAACAGGACCCACACTGAAGCAGCTAAAATGAATATTTTTCCGGAAACCTGGTGGCCAAAGGCTTGTGGTGCATATCAAAAGGGTTAAAAAGCCCTCAGCAGCCACAGTCCCTGCTTCAACTCCACACTGTTTACTATGTCAGTCTGCCACTATTTATCCCCCCATAGTTTCTCTTTTTATTCTACAATGATGAAGTTATTTTTTTTTAAACATGTAATTTTCCTGCTAAGCCATTGTAGGACATCCTTCAAGGATCAGGACTACTGGACTGCATTATTCTGTATTGTACAACTTGTTTAAAATAGTTTTATATAGAAAATGAAGTTAAAAAATATTCTATATTTAAATGCTTATATTCCACTTTCATAAAGAGAGAAAAGCACATTTACAGCTTGTCTTTCAGTGGAAAAACTTCAATAATAAACAAAAGATGGCATCTAATGTTGACAACAAATCCCTCCATTTCCACTCCTCTTTCACCGCCTCTTTATTGTTGCTTTGTGTTCAGTGAAGTGTTGCGTGCCTGCTCCCTAAACCAACTGTTTGCCCTCGCATCAAACTGAAAAAAAGCCCAGCAGACCGCCTGTCAAAGCCACACCTACGGGCCAAAACAGTGTCTACATCGCTCAGAGGATCACACTACATGCTCAGAGAATGAAGCCCACACACTTTGTCCAGTGCAAAGCTACACAGAACGATGGGTCAGGTTTCACTGACAAGCGGTACGTCACAGTCTCAATAAGACAGCTTGTAGAGGAGAGATACACTATTGGCGGGGGATTCACTGAGATAACGTAATGGAGGAGTGATTATAATGTCAGCATTTGATAGTGTATGGTAACTATGATTCATATGATAACAAACACCACTAAAGCTGTGCAAATCTGTAGTTGGCTAGACCAAGTGTGCCACATTAAATGGGACAGCACAACACTTTCATTATATTTTTATTTAATTTTGCCTTCATTATCATTTCTCAATTTTGCACAGGGGAGAATGATGACTAAGTGGCACAGAACATGCATGTCTCTCAGGAATCTATGGATGTATCCCTATGAAAACCAAAGTAACCACAGCTGAAATAACAGTGAACAGTTCTGATAATTACTGGAACAGAGAGGACGCTGGGCAAAAAAATACTGTATATTTGTCATGTACATGCTAAATGCCAAATGTGTAACATAACCTGTAGTTTCTGTGTTTATTGTGTTCTTTCCATTCAATTTTATTTATATAGTGCCAAATCACAACAGTCACCTCAAAGCACTTTATATTGTGAGGTAAAGACCCTACGTTAATACAGACAAAACGCCAACATCAGACGACCCCCTACGAGCAAGCAAAGGTGGGAAGGAAAAACTCCCTTTTAACAGGAAGAAACTTCCAGCAGAAATAGGCTCATGAAGGGGCAGGCATCTGCCGCTACCAGTTGAGGGTGAGGGGAGAGAGACAGGACAAAAGACATGCTGTTGAAGAGAGCCAGAGATTAATAACAACATGGTTAAATGCAAAGTGGTGCATAAACACAGAGTAAAAAAGGTGAATGAAAAAGAAACACTCAGTGCATCATGGGACGCGCACAGTAGCCTAGGCCTATTGCAGCATAACTAATTGAAGGATCAGGGTCACGTGATCCAGCCCCAACTATAAGATTGATCAAAAAAGTAACTTTTAAGCTTAATTTTAAAAATAGAGAGGGTGTGTTTCCCAAATCCAAACTGGGAGCTTGTTCCACAGACAAGGGGCCTGAGTGCTGAAGGGTCTGCCTCCCATTCTATTTGTAAGTATCCTAAGAACCTATTCTGGATTTAACAGGGAGCCAATGAAGAGACGCCAGGATCAGAGAAATATGCTCTCTCTTTCTCGAATAATCTTATATATATATTAAAACAATAATCTCTCTCTCTCTCTCAGCACTTCCCCTTACTGCCCTACCGGTTGTGGCAGATGCCTGCCCCTCCCCGAGTCGGGTTCTGCCAGAGGTTTGTCCCTGATAAAAAGGGAGTTCTTCCTTCCTGTCATCGGTATATGGTACCTTAAATCAACTGTTGTTGTGATTTAGTGCTATATAAATAAACCTGAAGTGAACTAATAACATGTCAGAGTTTTAGTTAAATAAGGGCAATATGGGAAACACCTGTATGGATGCTCTCAATTATTTTTATTTTATTCATTTGTTTAAATTACTTGCTTGTTTTGCATTGGGCTTACTCACGCCTGCTGATTTAGTTTTACATTATTCAGTTATGCAGCAAATGAGTTCTATATTAAAGTTCTGCTTGCTTGCTAAAGAAAGAGAAGATTTTTAATTAATTATCAGTAAGGCTTGAGTCTGTGTCTATTTGTCCTCATTTAACACCCTACTGAGCAAAGATGTAGACAGAATGTGATCAGTCAGCATTCCATCCATCCATTTTCTTCTGCTTCCCTGCTTGTTATTTTTACTTTGCAATGACAATATGTATTGGAAGTGTTTCCTCAACAAAGAAATGCCTGTCACTTGATGAATGGGTGTGGTGCAGCACAAACTAGAGATTCTGCCTTTCCAGTTTCTGAGTGAATTCAATGAGTGTGCACACTTGCAGTGACAGCAAATGAGAAAAACAGAAACAGCTAAAGGGGAAGCAGAGGAGAGAGGGAAACTGGTATCCGCTGCAGTCGCTAGCAAGCTAATGGCTAATAAACTCCAACTACAGAGCGCCTGTATTTTGGTTGTGGAGGCAGGCAGCAACTGAAGCCTCAAAAAGCTAATAGCTAGTTGAGTAAAAGCCACAGAGGAATGCACCATGGTGATATGTGTGTGTGGAGAAGTTCTCTCAAGAGAGGCAACCGTCCTCTTCTACATGCTTTACACAGCTGGCACTGCCCATCTGACGTCGCTGTGTCTGTGTGTATGTGAGTGCATGTGGCATTTTTAGGCTAACAAAAGGAAGCCACAGCCACCCTCTCGCTCCACCACACCCCAGAGTTCTGCGTGGTTTTACAGCCACCGGGTGTGGGTGCAGGGGAAGGGTTCTTTATTTATGTCAATCTGGACCTAATGATGGCTTTCAGATGGGTAGATACAGTACACTGTGTTTAATGAGAATAGCAACAATGGGTGTGGTCTGAAGAGCAAGAATTAACATTATGCAGACCCGGACATCTGCTTATTTAATCGCATACCCAGCAAAAGATGTGCCAAGCCATCGTGAGTGTAACGAGCCAATGCTGTCACCCAGCCAGCAGCTGCAGCAGCAGCGGCAGCAGCAGCAGCCGCCACCTCTGGGTGTTGGACAGATGCTGGAAGTTTCCGCCCTAGGTGTTGTTCCCTCTGTCAACACACCCTGCAGCTCTGTCACACAGGCCAGGAATGCTGCTGAGGAAGGAACCGGGGTTTGTCACACCCACGCAGATCCAACCCCTCTCCACCCGTCTGTGAACTGCTCAGGCTTGAAAACAAACATTCCCCCTTTTTCATCCCCAGTCAGTGGGGCCAAACACAGCTGTGTGGTTCTGGACAGCAAAGTCAAGAAAGGTGCAAAGAGAAGGCAGGGGTGGGTTTTGACACAAAGGTGACAGTCATCTGGCTGCTTGAAAGCTGATCGCAGATGACTGCCATCACTCAAACTATGGCACAGGATCAGGAAAGCCGATGACTGAGTTTCACTTTACATATTTGAGTGGTTATAGTTGCCTTTTCATCCTTAAGCAGACAAAAGAAACAAAAACAAAGCTGGAGCGCACAGCAGATCCTCAGCTGTCACTCTAGAACCACGGAACAAGAAAATCTAGGCTGGTGAGCATGTCTATTCACACAAAGCCAGGTGAAAACCACTGAGCATGTCACACAACCAAAAATTTTTAAAAAAAAAAGCAGTTTGTGAATAGGAAAGTCTCTTCTGTAGCATTGGCTACAAGGGATAAAATACCCTGACATCCACAAACCACAATGTCCGCATTTTGGTGAGATAATCAAGGTCAAGTCTAGCCTCATCAGCGACCTACTTAAATCCTGCAGTTGTAGGATTTAAGAAAAATGATTTCTTACCTCATCATCTGGTTGTAGGAGGATGACATCCAACAGAGGTCACACACATGGGGGAGAAAAAGAAACACATAAATGACAACATGCTGAGTCACATGGGAAAAAAAAGAACAACTCTGAAAATTAGGTTAACATTTAAATGCAAAGAAAATGATGGTTGTTATCTGAGAAACAAAAGTACCAATACCGACAGGTCTCCCCAGTGAAACAGAAAAATATAATATGTTCCAAAACAGTCTGCTAGATGGTGTCTCAATGTTAACACAGAAATTCAAACAATTTTAAACTTATAACTTTCCTGAGAGCAATTTGTCAGGTAATCTTTTTGTTTTGCCACCGTGGAGCTACTCTCTTCTGCACATTTTCAAGAAGAAGCTCCAGCCTCTGACGGGGACGGTCGCATTCTATCTCTCTCCCTGCCCTCCCTATCTTTCCTGCTTGCTGCTTGCTGTGAGAGCGTCTCTTGCACACTGTTCGAATAAGAATAAGATTGAGAGCAATATGGATTTGGCAAACTGGGCCTTCAAGACCACTGATCGAATTTTTTCCACTATGAGATCTGGGAAAGGGGAGCCTGCGTGTCCGAGTGGAACAGACCCGGTTGGATACGTCATCAACTCTTGGAGCTCGTGGAGACCTGTGTGCTTCTCGGCCCTCGAGGTGGAAGACGTGGAAGACGCTTACATATTTGGCTATCTGGTAGCGGTATCTTTTCTGTTTGGGCTCGGAGGATACCTGATTTACCGAGAAATCAAGAAAACCTTCGACATCTGCAGAGGCTGCCGAACCAGGTGGATGGGCTGACCAGAATGGTACAGACTCAGACTCAAAGCCTGATGAACCTGAGCCGTAGACTTGGGGAGTAGCAGGTGAGAGGGGTTCGATCTGGAGATAAGGTACGGTTCTGCACAGTGAGGACGGTAACTAATGAATTTGGATTATTGGATTTATTGAATGGTTTCCCAGTGAGACTGAAGGCTGTTGAAAAAACAAGCAGCCTGTTCCAAAACAACATCTGCATTATCAGAATTCGGCTCCCTAGCCGGCCTTGGCTGGCAATCATATCTCTCCAGAGCTATGCGTAACGGCCGCCCTCCCCCTCAACCCTCTCTGTGATTTGTGAAGCTGGATCTGGTGTACCAAGGCCGCTGATGAACTTCCATCACTATCAGCGAACTGTTTGGCTGGGAGCTGGCATCTGGGCTCCACAATGCCCCCACCCTCTCGTCTCCGTCTGCATCCCCTCCTGACCCTGACCCTACCCACCATACTGCTATCCTGGCTTTATATGTGCAATATGCTTTTTGCTGAGGTGTTTTTTGGAACCTCGTAAGGTGTTCTTTATGAACACAGTATGAGATGATTTTTTGAACCTAACTATCCCAATGTATCTCTTTCTGTCTCTCTGCTAAAGGTAGCGCCGTTGAGAAACGGTTGCATGACCTCAGACATCTGTCCCCCCTGTCTGTGTTATGTTTATGCTTGTTTTGGATGGATGTTCTGTTAACTGCAATTTCCCCATTTGTGGGACTAATAAAGGCATTCTTGATTCTTGATTCTTGATTCTTGACATTTCTAGACCTTGTGAAGATGTGTGGTGTGTGTTACCAATCATAATTTCACAGATATTTTATAACACAGTTTTGCAAAGATATCTAAAAAGGTTTCAGTGACATGGGTCAACTTTTACTGAAATACACGCAAGAGATAATGAACTAAATTTTGATCCAGATGGATGTTTGGGAGCCCCACAATAGTCTGACAACCTAAGGTGTACCCCACCTCTCCACCCAAGACAGCTGGGATAGACTATATCACCCGTATGACCTTGAATTAGATACACTGAAGAAGATGAATGGATGGATAAACACGTGAATTTGGGAAATTACAGTATCAGAATGAGGCTTGTGGTAAAGCTTGAGTGAGGATGCTGTAAGGATGAAATTTAGTCATCAGTGGCAGCAGGTTTGTGTTATGTAAATAATTTGGGGCATGGGCTCCTGGTACAGTAGGTTTACAGAGTTGGAGTAGGCTAGCCAGGAATTTTGTTTGACAGAAAACAAGGAAAACAACCTTTGAAAACTACCACTTCCACACAGAGAAGTCTCATACCGGTGAAGGTTCGGATAAAAATAGCAACGAACTGGCACCAATCTCAAAGTCTAGCACTTTTGAAACATTTGGCAACTCCGGTAATTAGTCATGAGCAGGCGATCCAAATTATTCATGATGTTTGCCATTTGCTGATTCCTTCAGGTCTTAAAAAGCAAAACAAATTTCTTTACTCCAAACTGCCTGTCCTGGGAAGCTGTCTGGCAGGATTACAATTATTGATTCACTACTTTAAACTCAGCAACATCTTTTGCCTGTGAGCGTGTAGCGCAGACTGAGGCACAGGTCAGGGTGCTGAAAGACCATTATAGCCTCTGCCACCATTTAAAACCACTTCAGGAAGAACATCAATGTTACAGGTGGTGGGTTAGTCATCCTTGCATATGGACAATATATAATGGATGATCTGCATATTACTGCTGCTATTCTTGAAAACCAAACTGAGCAGAATGCATCACTTCCAGATGCACCAAATTATTGTGGCAGGATGGCACAACAAACAGATGGATAATGCAAACACTCACACACACAGCTATCCAAAAAATCTGCAAATTTTGGACTGAAAACATCTAATTATGGACTCGCAGAACTACAGTAGTGTAACAACTACTTGGTCATTTTTTCTTTGACCTACATGCTGAGATCCTCCACAAGTGATGCTGTCAGCACAGCCACAGAGAGCTGTGGGGCTCCCCCTGAGGGACTCTAGCCCCTGCACACTGTGCCATCCATCCCCACCACCTACTGTCCTAATGGGTGAGTCTGGCCTGATGACTGGGGTTTAGCTATTCTCTTGTTAAATGGGTTATGGGTGCTTAAGAAAGCAGCCACCAGTAATAATAATTAAAAAAAAAGGGCGCAAAACTAATTAAATAAATTACTTAACCCCTTCAAGCTTCTCTGCCCTGGAAACTCATGCCAGGAAGCTCCCATCACACAGATTTTGTGCTGATGTTAATGCCAGAGGAGGTTTGGAGCTCTGCAGTTATCAAGCCTGGCTGAGTTGCTGTGGTTCCTAAATGCTTCCACTTTGCAATAATAGCACTCACAGATGATTGTGGAATATCTAGGAGGAAAGAAATTTCACAATCTAACTCGTTGCACCAGTGGCATCCTATTACAGCACTGCACTTGAATTCAGTGAACTCTTTAGAACAACTAATTCTTTCAGAAATGTCTGTAAAGGCAGACTGCATGACTAGGTGCTGGATTTTATAGACCTGTAGCAGTCTAGTCTTCCATACTATCTTATCCAGAAACATTTGGTTTAGGAGGATTATCTTTTTGGCAGTTAAAAGACTGAGATTCATTAATGCTTGTGCATTTTATTATAATTATGTTTTTCTGGATACAAGCCGATTAGAAACAGCTCTGGATTCACGTTGGACAATTTTCTAACACATCACACTGACTTCTTCCCACAGTGAAACAGTGTTTGTTTAGCCTCTGTGCATTTAGTACACACAGCATGTCTGATATATTTTTTTATTTTAATGAGTTACATATGTCTGCATTAAATTACTTCAATTCAATTTTAGAATGTGCCAACAGTTCTGCAAAAAAATATCACAGAGAAAATTTAGATAACAGTGAGCTGAAACATTCAAGAGTAAGCAGCTGGACATGGAAAAACTAACATTTGAACATGTCACCATACTGTAATATCTAAAGGGACTCCACAAAAATGATTTTACAGGGATGCTGAAGGTCAATCCCTAGATAGTCTCATTTCCTGCAACAAGGATTTAAAACAGGTTTGTTTCCCATTGTGTATTAAAGGGCTGTTTTATTGCTTAAATGAACTGTGTAGTACAACCTTTACTGTTATACTTGAGATACTGAGCACAGAACTGACAGAGTAAAAGCTTCACTGCATATTTCTGATCATCTGAGTGCAGCATATGACACGAGCAAAGCACGCAAAGAATATCACATGAACGCTCAGCACAAGAGCACTCATCACCTCCCACTTTCTCCTCGCCATGTTTATATCCATTACACAACCCCTCTGTGCATACAATACACCACAGGGCAACTGTTTCAATGAGGGGAATGTTTCAGTGCAACTGCAGCCTCCGGTACCTCACATCACAAGACCACTGTGCTTCTCTGTGCACACACCGGGGGGGTTGACACAGACACGTTATGATCCAGGTGAGCTTTAAACTGTTTAAAACAGGGAACCAAATATCTGTGATGCCGACACAGGAACGTAATGTGGACCAAGGTCACGTGAGCGTGGCCATAGATTTCTAAAAACCTGTCAAAAAGACCAAACTTTTTGAATGTTTTTTTTTTTTTGTTAAGCTACATTATTAATATTATTATTATTATTTTTGATAGAAAATATACCAATACTGGCTAAGAAAAACCCAACAATGAAGCCCAGTTTTTGATTGCTTTTCACAGGTTTGACGGTCAAATATAATTCTGCAGCGTCTAACTGCAGAAAGAAAAACACAAGGTGAATGAAAGGCTGACATTGTTGCAAGTGAAAAGCTTTTTGAGGAATGAAACTGAGCCAGAACTTCTTGTTTTACGATGGCGTTGTGTGGGGCAAAGTCTTCACAGCCCTCAGTTTATCGATGGCATAGTCAGTTTGCTGCTGTAAACCACCACACTGGGTTTGAAAAAGCACAGTGAAGATGTGGTCCCATCGTAGTCCTATCTGCATTAATTGTTTAGGTCACATAGCTACACTAATTACCAGCCAAGTGAAGGCAGCTGCAGCTGCAGCTGCATGGGAGGAAACTTGGTGATGTCTGTGGCTTGGATTTGTAATTACCTTTGAGGGAGCATGTTTAAAAAAAAAAAAAAAAAAAAAAAAAAAAAAACTGCAATCCCCAATACTTTTGTTAAACCTCTTGAATTAAAGCCAAAGGTCTCCACTTTAATCACCTCGTAAGTGCTCATTTCAAATCCTTTGCGATGCTGAACACAGGCAGATTACAAAAAACTGTCAGTGTCCAAATATTTATGGAGCTGACTGCAGCTCTGAGCGGTCCAGAAATAGTTCAGTGTGGTGAGTCTTTGGTACCGCTCTCACATAGCTGCAGAATTACAGTCCCGTCGTCCCGTGTGGAGCTCAGGCTGCTGCCAGGCTTTCCGAGGATTTTCGTCCAACGGGACGAAGTGTACCCTCTGTCCTGTCTGAGTGCACCCATAAAAATAAAACCTGCACTTGTATCACTGTATTACAACCTGGACCTGTAGCCAAACCGGCCTGATTTGAGGATCGTGACTTGCTTGTGTGTTTAATTAATCAAAAGGAGAAAAAAAAAAACAAAAAAAAAAAAAAAAAAAACAGTTTAAGGAAGGACCTGCTCAGTTTTTTTATAGGCTGCTCCGATTCAGAAAGTAGACGAGCATCCTCGCATGCAGTGTCGGATGTAAGGACTCACCGTGGTTGAACATTGCGGACCGAAACCGGCTGTTGCTGGATGAATTTTCCATCTTAAAGTTTCACTTAGCGCCAACGACCGCGACCTTGTTTTTCTTTCCCCCCTCTTCGTCGGTATTGGCCTTACTTTTCTCCCCGAATGTGAGCACGGCGGCTGTGAAACAGTCGCCTGCGTGTTGTGACCGGACAAACCCGTCTCTATCCGCACACGCGCGTACACACACACACACACGGTCGGTTCGCGGTTCAAACTGTCGAGCCGCCTCCAGCCTGCCAACTCGGTGACGTCACAGAGCTGCCGCAGCGGCGTCGGAATGAAAACAATCGCACGTGGATGCGCGTTGGGAAGAACGGTCACGTGCGTCTCCGAGGGCGAAACACAAGTGTGTACACTTCCACAGACACCTGAACATTACATTTTTTTTAAAACTTCATTTATATTTATTTATAACAGAGGAAGGGGTTGTTGTATTGGCTCTTTTTTTGGTCAAAAAAGTCTTAAAAATATTATTATAAACACACGACAGTGGCGCAGCTTTTGTAGTTTTCCGCAGTTCAGTATTGCAAATGATCTGAAGTTCAGGGATTCAAGGATTACCCCCACTTTCATTCTTTCAAACAGACTTAAAAATAACTGGGCAAACAAACATTAATTTAAATATTATGATTATTTTTTAATACTTGGGTTGCTGTCAAAGGACTTATTGCAGTCTGAAAGCCATAAACGTCACTAAATGCTGAGTTTTCCCCCCATGAGATGCTTTGCCACGTGAACATATGATTGGTTGGAGCTTATATTGCAGACTACAGTGGTTTAGTTAAAATGGGGTGCAGTCTTTACCGCCCAAGTAGTGAAAAAGCAAACTATAAAACAGTGTAAAACTAGCCTGCCTAAAATGTGAGTTTATGCAAATCAATTTTCAATAATTGAATGATTTTAATGCATAAACTCCAAATCTTTCACGGTGTCAGCTTCTCAGATGTGATTTGCCGTTTGTATTGTCTCAGACTGCAGTAAACTGAAGAACTGTGCAAAGTGGTGATGTGACAAAGCAACACGTGTGAAGGTGACACCTCGGTGAAGATGCGATAACTGCATTTCTTACCGGTTTTTTTGCATTTAGCTGGCCTGCCTCTAATAAGATTGTTTATGCTGTGCCCTTTAAATTAAGAATAGTATGTAAACACTTCTGTCACTCGTGCTGTTTCTTCTTTGTTTCTAATAGTAGTAGGAATGACAGGTGTATACTACCTGCTAACAAAAAAAAAAAAATCTGAAAGATGAACAGCTATAATGAGATAGATGGTGACATCTGGTGGTCGCTTTGTAAATACTTTTCAAATACACCCTCCCACCACCCTTGAAACAAGCACTATTTTTATCACTTTAATGCAGCCCACACATTTTCTCTGCAGATAGCGCTGATACTGATCTCCAAGTGAGAATTCACTGCGTGAAGCACATCTCACTGAAACAGCCATATTTAGACCTCACTGGTGCTTCAGTAGTAGATTAATCACAGAGTGAATATACTGTAGATAGAGTACCGTACAAAATTCTTCAGCCACTGCTCATTTTTTTAATATTTTACTTCCAAGCCATCAGATTTTTTGTTTTTGTCGTTTTTTTAAAAAACAGGGAGCAATAGTTCTCCGGGCTTTCTCAAGGTCTTTCAAAGTTTTTTTTTTTTCTTTTTTGGACATTGACCCCTTTTCCACTCATTTTCAGTTCAGTCCTTGTACCTGACTATTTTCAGGAGACCTTTGTTAAGCCACTTAATTCTGACCTAAACTGGACAAGAGGAGGACAAAAGAAGTGGCAGGCCTAAAAATATATATTTAAAAAAAAAAAAAAAAAAAACTGTCTACAGCAGCTGAACAGTATCTGAAAGTCATGTCCTTAAGAAATAGGAAAAAAAAAAGAAATCCAGCAAAAACCTGACACAGGACTTGCGAGATACATCTGGCTCTTCAGTTGACCATCCATAAGAAATGGTCTTATCTGAAGAGTGGCTATCAAGAAGCCATTCTTAATGACATGAAACAGGGAGAAATGCCTGAGGTATGCCAAATTACCCAAGAACTGGGCTGAAAATCAGCGGCCACAGATCTGATGGGAGGGATGAATCCAAATTTGAAATTTTTGGTTCAAATAATTATCAGTATGTACAGAGGTCAGGAGTGAGTGTCTACAGGCATGGTGACACATGGTGGAGGCTCTGTCAGGGTTTGGGACTACGCTTCAGCCAGT
This sequence comes from Archocentrus centrarchus, assembly GCF_007364275.1. Lineage (NCBI taxonomy): Eukaryota > Metazoa > Chordata > Actinopteri > Cichliformes > Cichlidae > Archocentrus > Archocentrus centrarchus. The sequence goes on along the minus strand of NC_044358.1, from coordinate 27,671,535 downwards.
GCTGTTGGACATTGTTGTCACAACTAATGGAATTATGAGTTATAAGTACCATCAGATGTTGATCCACCATGTAAATATAAAAATTTCAATAAATCACTTCATTTTCCTAGCAATTTATATGGAAATGAAGGGTGGCTCAATACTTTTGCACAGTAATGTATAAGAAGAACAGACACTGGTTTGTTTTAAGGAGCAACAGTTTTATTTGTAGCTGTGACAAAATGAAAAAAAAAAAGTTGCCTCCTCAGAGTCTAAATGTTCAGGATTAAAGTGCAGAATTGTTTTCACAGCTTGTGTAAAAAACAAAAAAACAAAAAACTAAATAACACACAAAAAAAATATTAAAACTGACAATGGAGCTCTGGAAAATATAAATACGATACAGAACAAGATGAAATCTCATACAAAGTGGTTTCAGCAATGATAATCAATCCACTTGAATCAGGCTTGCACTTATGATACATTTAAAAACAAAAAAAAAAGGAAATCAGTTCATGTTTTCAAATCGTTGGCAAGGCTAGCTTACAACAAAGGCACAGCATTGTTCAGAGGTAACGATCCTTTGCAAAGAAGTGCTGCGGCGACATTCTCAGTGATCATCAACACGCCCTCACAACCACATCTAACATGCTCGACACGGCTCAGACAGGGATGGAGAAAGAAAATGTGCCCACGGACGAACACATAAACCAGGAGGGGCTCACTTTACAGAAGCGTGTTTGTGTTATCAGCCTGCGTACTGACAGAGGTTTACATGCTTTCTCAGTGTTAGTGCTGAGGAGTGGTTTCCTACGAAGCTGCTGAATTAACTGAATCGAGAAGAAAGCTCCGGAATATTACGGCCCTGAGCCAAAAAGAGTATGATGAAGAGGTGAGGAAGGCCAGTTGAAGTGCTCTATTATCAGAAAGACCAGCAGTAGTCACATCCTCTGTGGGCATCACACATGGAACAAGCAGTCAGAAACAACACAGAACATCATTCACAAAGGACCGGTCTGTAGGCAGCAGGCAGAGCCGGGACAGCTCATCCTCCTGGTAGCAAAAGTCTGGGAACTTTAGGTCTATTCAGGTAGAAAAAAATGGTGTTGAAATTAAAATATTATCAATAATGCCTCAGATATACAAGGGGTCAACTAATCTGCTGCCAAAAACAGGAATTAAAAGTTGAACTGTACACATAAATGCATCTTAATCAGGAACGTGGTCCTAACACGGTCCAGTTTGCTATCGAGAGGATGAATTTCCCGGATCCCATTTTTTTAAAGTTAGAAGGCTCTATCAGTGTCTTGCATTCATATTTCAACCTGAACTGACATTATTTCCTTATCACAAGTAGCCCAAGAGAAAAAAAACAAAAAATAAACCTGGCTTCAACTAGCCACTTGGTTATATAGTGCAAATAAAAGTACTCAAATGTGTACAAAAGGATTTCAGTGGGTATATCGCTATTAAAAAAAAGAGATGCAGTTTTTTTTTGTTTGTTTTTTTTTTAGCCCGGCTTTCTCTGGTTACTTTTTTGTCTTTTTTTTTTTTTTTTTTTATCTCAAATAATTTAGAGACAAAAACAGCTCAGCTTAGAAGCTGGACAAACCTAGCTAGAACATCATGCAGCTCATGAAAACATCAGCAGGAATTTAAAAAAAGGAAAAAAAAAGAAAAAGATTTGAATTGTTTCACGTTAGAAGGTGCGAAAGAGATTATTTTTGAGGATGCACGCAAACAATGGAAGGAGTACAGTGATATTTACAGCCAGCACTTACATGTAAACAAGAGACAGACATGTGGACAGACGGCTGACATGATGAGGCAGTACCTTAACTTACTGTACAGTACATGAGATAAGAGTGAATCCTTAAGAACTGGTTGATTGCTCTCAAAACATCGCACATAATTAGAGTTGATCATAACATGTACTCTTATCATTTTAGCTAGTTTAAAGCCATTTGATGTGATTAGATGACACAGTATTATTTTTAAGTTTATTCCAGCGCACATCTGTGGCTACATGAGAACTCCCAGGTGACTGCAGCTTTTTGGATAGAGAGAAAACACAAAATGTAACATTTACTGAGTTTAAAATGATATTTTAGGGGTTACGATTGCACATGTATGGAACGGTAAAAGCCCCAAACCTGCCACAGTGGTGAAAATGTAGAGAGAAAAAGTGGGAAAGAAAGAAATAAGAAAAAAAAAAAAGAAAACTTTCAGCTGTGCCCTTAACTGCAGTCAAACCTCTCCTCTCAATTTCTGGTCGGCCAATAAAAATATGGCAATGTAGCGTATGTATATAAAATATGTCTGTACATTTACTATATTTAAAACATTTACAATGTCGCCGTTATGAACACTCGTATGCGTTTAAATGTTGGTGTGGATGAGATACGTTAACAGCTCTTAAAACTGAGAGACAACGTACCAAATCTATGCCAAAGGTGTGTACCTCAATGGAAAGTCAGTGCTACACAATAAATAGGGGAGAGGGGCAGCGGCACGACTAGATTAGTGGTTTGTGACCAAATGAGGTCAGAGGGACACGAAGAACCAGGATTTGACCTGACAGCATTATTTACAGTCATGCGCTCTTCTGTGAACTAGTTAAAGCTTGAAAGGGTTCGCTTCACGAGTTGATGTGAACCTCTAAAGGACACACAGGCTCCTCGTCTTTGACGTCCAAACAGAAAGTAAAACCAAACCAAGCTCACACCTGCAAACACCTACTGCACAATGTACTCTGTAGAGGCCTAAAGTTAAGGTCTGCTGTATGCAATGGGATTTTTTTGGGGGGTGGGTGTGGGGTTATACTTCCACATGAACATACACACTACAGTAAGTACAGTAAGCATTCTTGACTGGTGTGACCACTAGAGTTAAATCTACACGATTCAAGAGCTGATTCATGATTTGAAAGTCAGGTCTGATTGCATATGACGACACGTTCCACTTTAGCTTCAGGTGCAGCAGAATCAAGCGATTCTAATTAATGTCTCTTGATTTTACTTTGAATGTTAGTATGTGTGCGTCTCACACAGGTGGCTTCTCAGATTCACAATTTCCCCCTGAGTCTATTCATTAAGCCTGAGCCAGTCTGCTCCCGCAAATACGGAGGGGTATTTACATGACTCCTCCGACCACTGTGCCGATCCGGGCAGGCGGTCGCTGCCCTTGTGGGGTTAACGATAACACCCCACTCGTCCCCATTGTGCTCAGCCCTACTCTGGCTGTTCGGGGTGGGTGTGCAGGCCGTTCTCGGGACGTGTTTTGCTGTGGTGCTCCCAGAAGGCCTTGTGCAGCTGGTCCACCTCAGACATCAGGGGCAGACCGATGTCCAAGTGCATCTTCAGGTTCTCCAGCCACTCCTCCAGTTTGGAGAAAGCAGGTCTGAGTATTAAGAAAGCAGATGGACACCCCAGTTTATAAACCTCTCCTATTTATTTGTATTTGGCAAAGTCTTTTGACATAATTCAAGGGACAGTTCACCTCAAAACACAATAAAACTCGTTTTTCTCAGTTCAGAGTTTTATCCGTCCAGCTAGCAGAGGGAGGTTTGCTTGAGTTAGTCATATAACAAAGTGAAGGATTTATGCTTGATTAAGTGTTTTAATATGCTGTCTTGTTCCTGGAATAATGTACTGTAATGTACTGTAGGACCTGAAGTTGTTGGAACTGGTTACCCTGGGGTACCTTAAACCACTTTTAAAGGATTGAGAAAAATAGTTTGCTTGATTAGTTAGTATACCTCAAAACCTCTAACAATAATGCAGCTTCCTGTGATACTCCATAGAGTTTCAGTAGTAGCTGTATTTGGTAAAAACGATTTAAAAATGTAGGTTTTTAATCAGTTTACAGGTACAGCCAATTAAACCATGAAACAAAAAAAAAAAAAGTGTTTAAAATGGGTGAACTGTCCCTTTAGGCAACATTTCAACACAAATCTGGTGTCTGACCGTTTGTCTGCGTCGAGGTCACAGCACAAAGCAGCCATGGGGAAGAAGGCAGGGGGACAGTCAGGGGGACAGTAGTGCTCCAGGAAACCAGAGATGTTCAGTCCAAAGTCTGTCGCTCTGGGGAGGTAGTCGGGGTCAGCGTTCACCCTGCCGATGATCTGGAGAGAGCGAGAAAGAGCAAAAAGAGTTAAAGATGGAAGTCAGTCCCCCAGCTGAAAACCAGCAAACCCTCCAAACTGAAGCTCATCACTCCCAGCAGACCACAACTATCGTTTGTCTTCCCATCAGCAGCCACATGAAGACGTCTCTGCTTTCCTGCTCTCTAATCCCTGTAATGCTCTCTATATAATTGTGTCCATCTGGAGAACTCATAGTGGAGCTTCTGAGTGAGTGAACTAAACTGTTGAGCCCAAATTATGTAGGTGGTGTGTGGCATCACTGTGGGCTGGATGTTCAGTCGGAAAGCAATTTTCCCTCTAAGAAATGTGGAATTGGGGAGAGGAAAGATTGTTCCCTCATAAAACGTGTTGTATTTCATATGAGCCTAACTTGAAAGTTTGACAGCTTTCACTTTTTCCTTTAATTGCAGAAGAACACCTTAGACTTCAGATGTTTTATAGAAGATCTAATATTAAGAGACAGTGGAGAAGCACTGGTTTTATCATCTGGAGGCACCGAGCACATACGATATCTTGAGCATATTGAGGGTCGCTTACCTCGCAGAGCATGATACCAAAGGAAAAGATGTCTACTCTCTCATCGTAGCTCTTCCCTGTGAGGGAAAAAGACAAAATTAGACTGATGTTAACATTTTGGTGAACTCGTACTCAAATATTTGTGAATAACACAGGAAAGCAAGCACACGCGTCACTGCCTGTAGAACATACCATGGATCATCTCTGGAGCCATCCAGTACGGGTTTCCCACCACAGTGTATCTCTTCCGGCGGTCAGGCCTCTTCAGGCCGGTCAGCTTTCCCTGCGTCAACTTCTCCCCGTGCTTGTCGTCCACCATGAGTCGAGCCAGGCCGAAGTCTGCCACCACCACTGTGTTGTTCTTAAAAGTACCAAAACATTTTATTTTTATTATGCAACAAGCATACTTTGCTGCCTACAGAGTTGTCATAAAAGTTGATTTAATTTTTTTTTTTTTAACCACACAAAGAATTCACACAAAAGTGATAGAAATGTCAGATGGAGTGAAATCACTTGCTGGGAGCAGGGGACAGTTTGTGAGACCGCAGGCTGATAAGCTGTGATTTAATGTCCACTCACTGTGACCTTAAATAACATTTTTGCTCTCTTTTCATAAAGGAAATGTGCACGTTTCCTTTATAAAAAGACACATCATCCTTAAGATGACGTGTCTTCCTGAAGGACGATATGTCACTCAAGATTTCCAGCCTGAGTGACACATCATCTGAATGGAGTGTCAACCTGCTAGCTCCTAGTTCTGGACTCTCTTTTCTCTGTGTGATGTGCGTTATCACTGTCATCAATTCTGAAAAAGAGCCGTAACCTGCAAGGGAATATCTGTGGTGGGCCAGATTTAAGCTTCTTTAGTCCATCCATCCATCCATTTTCTTCCGCTTATCCGGGGCCGGGTCGCGGGGGCAGAAGCCTAAGCAGAGAAGCCCAAGCTTCCCTCTCCCCAGCCACCTCCTCCAGCTCATCCGGAGGGACCCCAAGGCGTTCCCAGGCCAACCGAGATACATAAACTCTCCAGCGTGTCCTGGGTCTACCACGGGGCCTCTTCCCGGTGGGACATGCCCGGAACACCTCACCCAGGAGGCGGCCAGGAGGCATCCTAATCAGATGCCCGAGCCACCTCAACTGGCTCCTTTCGATGTGGAGGAGCAGCGGCTCTACTCTGAGCCCCTCCCGGATGGCCGCACTCCTCACCTTATCTCTAAGGGAGAGGCCAGCCACCCTTCGAAGGAAACTCATTTCTGCCGCTTGTATTCTTTAGTAGGGTTGAAATTAATCTCCAGGCTGTCAGGCAAGCATTTTGTTTTCATGCGACACGTGTTCGGGGTTCTCCCTGTTTAGGTCAGGAAAGTTCAACATTTCTGCTTTAAGCTTCTTGTGTGGAGCGTGTTTGAAAAATCGTCTTAGTCTCCCACAGCGACTGTGAACAAAGCTCTCTTGTGTTTTTGTATGAGCAAACAGCAGGTGTGCTGTACTAAATCCTTAAAGAAAACATGCTGTATGTGCAGAGGTATGTCCGCACAAACACAAAAGCATACAGGAAGACAAGCTCTTACCTCTCGGACTAGACAGTTGTGAGAGTTCAGATCCCGGTGGATTATGTTCATGGAATGCAGATATGTCTGAGGGACAGATAGGAGACAAATAAAAGGCAGGAAGGATAAAAGTAATTAAAAAAAAAAAAGCTTTTTGATAATCTGTAAGTCATGACAAAGTAGAACAATACTGTCTGGCTTTATCTCCAATAGGTGCTTGCTGAATATAAAACACAGTCATGCTTGACATGCAACATTATACTGATATCAAGGGAAAATCTTGAGAACCTGAGTTCTTATCCTGCAGGGATTTATGCTCTCATTTAAATCTTATAATAAGAAAAGTAACCCATATCTGTTGTAGCTCACAAACATGACCACTAGAGGGAGACAGCAGTAAAGCTAGCAGGAAGACAGAATTATTCAGGGTAAATTTAACAGGAGACAGGGCACCGATCTCCTACTTTTCTCTCAGCCCAGCAGGATGTGGAATTTTGTTTGTTTATTTTGGTTATGTTTTCTTAAAGACAACACTATCGTGGCAGTGCCTTCATTTCCCTATGCATGTTTTACTGTCAGGCAGCTTCTTGTTCTTTGTTTTTGTGTCTGCTGTGACAAAAGAAAAACCTGTTCTTGGGTCTTTATAACCACTTGGTAAGCAATCATGTTGATTGCATTTGGGTAAATTAAACCCAAATAATAAAAAGGGTTAAAAAAGAAGATCTTAGTCTGTTTTCCAGAGTGCTGTTTTTGATATTAACAGTAAGTGCACTCACCATCCCAGCAGCTATGTCCTTAGCAAAACTGACCCGTTGGTTCCAGGGATAGCTTGAGTCCTGTAAACAAAAAAAAACAAACAAAACAACTAAATGTAATTTAATCATATCAGCATTCTACATTCAAATGCATGCATTTTAATTCTGAATAGGAAAACAAACACACTCCACAGCTCACCATTTTCTTGATGATTTCCCTCAGGGTGCCTCCCTTGATGTACTCTGCAATGAAGTTGAGTCTCTTGTCTTTGTAGAGGACGCCGATGAACTTGAGCACATTGGGGTGATCCAGGCAACGCATGACCTTCACCTTCAAGACACAAATATTTTATTTTTACATGCTGTCATAACATCCCTGAAACACGTCCACAGCGGCCATAAGGGGTCTTAAAGCTTCATGATCAAGCTGAATGCTTCCTCATAGTCAGTGTTAATATTTTGCAGTTATGTCTGCTACTTTGCAACTGTGACTACACTGCTAATAAAACTAAGGCCGCAGTTATGGCTGGCACATTAGTCACTCCTTGTGTGAACTGTGATCTCAACACAGCATAGTAAGCATTTATACTCATATATGAGGTGCACTCGACTCAATATGACAAGTGTTGCTGTTCAGAAATAAAAACACACCACTTCACCGCTGCAGTACAAATAGAGGATGTTGAAACACAAAACAAAGCTATTTCAGAGCTTTTTCTTTCTACAACAAGCTGATTGTCAGACCCTTGCAGCAACCTCCCTCTGTGCCATCTGGGAATCTCTTTGCTGCTGCACTGATGATATATATTAGGAATGCATGCAGAGACCCACCGACCTCACTCACTTATGCCTCCAGCTCTGTGCACGTTAGGTACAAACATGGGAAATGCACAAAAAGTAGCAATGACAACTTTTTTAATGCCATAAATGCCTCGTTCTTTTTTCATTTTCACCACGGAGGCTGCCGAGCGCCAAACAGGATTACACGAGACTCAGTAATTTGAGACTTGGGCCACCTACAAACAAACAGCCAGCAGGAGTAATAATCATCCCTTAACTGTGCCTGGGGCTCATTTTACAGCCAATCTTTTTACTCACTTTTCTAATTACAAAGCAAAGGCTCATCACTGTTTCAACCCAATAATAAAACTAAATGCCCACTCATAAATATCCACAACTAAAGTGGAACCATTTTCTGAACTTCAAATGTCCTATTTAGGAGGCCATTAACTGGATGAATGAGGCTACTATGACACTGAAGACCAAACAAAAACACGAGGAGTAATTCAGTAATCACAAAAACTCAAAAAGCCTCACAGACGTCTAAACCTGTGAGTCATCCTCTGTTATCAGATCCCTTTAAGGTGGACTGCAGAGAGACAAAGCTTCAGAGGGGATTTTCCACCTTTTTTAATCTCATTTTCTCATTTTTCTTCCGGTGTTTTTTTTTTTTTTTTTATTAAATTCACTCCTGTCCCACATTCTCACAAAGGAGCTGCTAATTTTAACTACAATCCTGAGTCAGTGACCCAGCACTTTAAGTTTTGGACTTTCAGTTTACGTTATTTAATGTTTTCTGTTTGACTCTCAGTTTGTTGCTGTTCACGCATTTTGTAATTTTGTTCCTTTTACACATAATTCTTGGTTGGTTTCTTTGTATTTACATTCTGTGGCCTTTTTTTAGTTGTATTTATCTGGGTTCTGTTCATGGTCATAGTTTTTGTTTTCAATTCCTTGTTTCAGTTAGCACGCCTCCCCTGTGTTCCCTGTATCCTATTGTCAAGTTTACCCACCTGTTCCCCATTCCCCTAATCAACTTGTGTGTATTTACTGCCTCGATTTTCCCCTTGCCTTTTGTCGCTGCGTCTGTTATCCTTTACTGTGTTCCTGTTATCATCATATCATGTTTTCTTTTTAAGGTTTGCTTTTTGTTAAATAATTCTGTTCTCCACATCCACATTTTCCACTCAACATATGACACTTCAGCTTTGGGTTATGGAAAAAAAAAGACCTCTGACATACTTGCTTCATCAATTTTTGTGTGTTATGTTTCATTCACAGTCTGAAGGTCAGATCGCCTCTGTGATTGTTCATCTCCACCCACCTCTTTGAGGAATGTTTTTTGTGTCTCGTCATCAAAGCGAATCAGCTCCTTCATCACCATCACCTCCCCTGTCTCCCTGTGTGTCACCTTTAACAAGACACAATGCAAAAAACAAGTTAAGCAACACTATTCTGAAGCAATATTAAAAAAAAAAAAAGTTAGAAAGGAAATTTGGAAAATTCCCTGATGTGATAAAGCCCCAGACACTCATCCTCCTTCCTCTGAACACGTCTTTCTTATCTCAATGCCGCCCCCTTCTGGTTTTTTTCAGTATGACTATATTGGAAGAAATGGTATACTGGAGGTGTCTCTACCCCCTCAAATCTACCTTTATGGCCTGTCCAAAGCATCCCTTTCCCAGCACCTCTCCGTGGATGAGGTCTGATGGGCGGAAGATGCGGTGAGTCCGGTTTGAGACCACACGGAGCGACTCTGATCGATTGATGTCCTTCCTCAGGGAGATCGGTGACGCTGCATTGCTGGAGCCAGGTGACTTGTCAGTGCTGTAACTTCGCCTGAGAGAGAAGAAAGCCAGTAAATAAACCCTTATTGAAGGCAGTTAAAGTAATGCAGAGGACAGATTAGGAAGAAAAAAATGGGTTAAACAACTTCTGCTATCCTTCCGCTAAACAGTGATTCAAGGTGTTTAACACACTATTAATGTGAAGCTGAGAAAATACATTATCACCACTTCTACTATTCGCAGGACACTGTGATTAAAGTATAAAATTAGGTGCTGCATTAAAGCCGTAAGTCTGATGATTTCTTACGTGATGATGCGAGATTTCAGGTTGCTGATGTCAGGATTGGGGGGCTGGGTGATGGGCAGGATGGGGCTGGGACCCTCTGACAGTGGGGTGGACAGCGGGCCGTCCACCTGGTCCTCAGCCTCTGAGGAGCCTCCCTCCAGCCCTGGCTGACTGTGAGGGTCGTGTTCGATGGTGAGCTGCAGCAGCCGGCTGGTCTCCTGGATCAGCAGGTCAATCTGGAGATGGCGAGTCAAATCAGACAGGTTGGTTAGATCAAACTGAGAAGATTATCTGCTAGCTGAATGTTTTTAGTGGTCTGTTTCAGAGTGAGATGAAACACTCACTGCTGCTGAAGCTCAATATCACCACATTTCCCTCCTCAAGAACAGGAACATTAGTTCAACTCAGGAGGTTCTCAAAGCTTCGTCTTTTAATAGCAAACACATAAAGAACAGTGAATACCTCATCCAGAGGAACGTTATGAATGGGCGTCCCATTGATTTCCAAGATCCGGTCTCCAACATGAATGGAATTTTTCACATCTGGGCTGATGCAGTCTGCATCCACCCTGGATGAAGAAGCAGAAGAAAAAAAAATCTCAAACACCTTTGTGCATACAGCGAGAGCAGATAAGTCTGCAGCTCATTTGAATATCAGTGGCTATTGTTCCACTCTATTATACATTTTAAATGAATCTCATCTATCACTCTGGTCTCCATTAATAATCCCTCTTCTTTATCTTTTGTCCTTCATCACATTGACCTCCCCTAAGGTTGCATCTTTTAACTCGTTCTCCCTTTCCTCTTCATTTTCTGTTTGTTCTACATTCCACAAACTGAAACACAATATCCTTTTATCTACAAAATACAAAAAATGACTCACTGGGAGACTCTGACAGTGTGTCCATGTTCAGGACTGTAGCCGTTGGTCGGGCTGAGCGGCTGGTCAATGGCCACAGAGAAACCACGCCCTTTGCGTCCGTTGTTGCCGTCGGCGGAGGCGGGGATGGATACCAGGGTGACCGTGTGAGGGATCCGTGAGCATGGTGAGTCCGGCAGCGACACTGGGGTCACGATGGTCTGGTAGTAGCAGTGACCACTGCAGCCCGAGAAGAAGAGAAGCAGAGGTTAAGAACTGAAGTTATTAAAAAATAAGAAAGAGAGAGACTATTAAAAAAAAATAGGACTCCTCACGAAGTTTCTAAGAAAAATCAATTTCTCATTACAATAATTTTCACAGCCGTCACATGTTGTTGCTTTGGTTCGGTCAGGACAACACTGTACAGTCACTGTTTTGAGTCACTGGTCAGTGTGACTTCTGATAAATCAGAATCTGTCTGGCATACCAAAAAAAAAAGAAACACATGCTTATGAGGTGACTGAAGAATGACTATGAGGTGATTCCAAACAATGGCAGCAACTCTAATTTAATATATAATTATTTATTTATTTATTTTTACAAAACCCACATAGTACTCATTTGCCTCTCAGCAAATTGTAGTAATTGTAAAGTAGCTGCTGATTTCCTTTCCATGTCATGTGAATCAGCTTGGCAGCACGTGAATCTCTCAGTGAATGGAACGGCCTGAGAAAACAACACCAGCTCTCAAGGTCAGTTACTCAAAAGTATTGTGGAGAAGGTACCATAGTTGTGTGAATTTGTTTGAGGTCATTGTGTTGCTGCAGAATAAACTTAGATGCCTCTCTGATGGTATGCTCTGATAGACACAGCCTGAAACTTGTGACAGGAACATTTACATAACCCTGCAGCTATGCTGCAAGCAACTAACAATATGATGTTCAAACTGCAGCCGCTGTTTATATAATAATAAAAGCATTCTTCTCCCACTTTTAATGCTTTATGATTGGTTTCATGCTTAAACCACTCTCAGATATGGGCATGTATTCTGCCAGCTGTCATAATTTTTGTTAAAAAGCCATATGAAGCAAGAAATAAGTTGAATAAATTTAAGATTTGTCAATCAACAGCAGCTTATAGCACATTTTTTGTGCTTTTGTAGGGACTTTGAGTGGATTAGCTTATGGCAGAGGATGAAACTGGGAAAAGATGCAGCGCACAAAGCAAGGACTGACATATTCCAAATGTATGCATTTTTTTTAAACCTTATAGTGTTGGAAGCTCACCAGTAGAGTTTGGATCTCTCCACCAGAGCGTATGTGTCTCCATCACCGATGAACGCTCGGCAGTTCAGACACGTGAAGCATTCTGGGTGATATTTCTGTTCCCCTGCGACCTGTTAAAAGCACACACATTAATACATAAATGAAGATATAAACAGAGTGATAGGCTGGGATGTTAAATAGATGGTTCTTTTATCTAAAGAGGAATAACTTAGTAATATTTCAGTGTTTTTGAGCAACAAGCAGCACGAGGCTTTTATAACTGTCTGGGAAGTAGGGCGAGGTCTGGCCACTGAGGGTAATCATTAGTTTCAAGCTCAAACATCGTGTTTGCTGCTGCCAGATGCCCTCCAGAGCTTGGGGCACTTTTGCAAACAAGAGGGGGAATTGAGTTATGGCCAATTTAAAAAAAGAAAAAAGAAAAGCAGAGCAGGGAATGAGCAGATAATTCACAGCGGCAGCTCTGATGGTGACGCTTCTCTGGAGGTTTCAGCTCTGGGTGTTCTTCAGACCAAAGACAAAACTGACCAGAAAATCAAGCATCAACACCCCCAACTTTTAATGCCGCTCACTGTCCTTGCTTGTCTTGACAATCATCGACTAAAATAATTGATTAAGCAGCACTCAACATATTATTATGCACCCTTCTTAACTCCTTCAGGTAATGTGGCGCCTGTCGATGCAAATGACCCACCCACTCAAAGCCCTAATGATTAAACATGAGCTACAAAGTTAAGTACCTAAGGTCAAGCCCACCAGAGCTGTTTGCTCCCCAGAGGCTGCGCTTGCTATTTCATTTTTTTGCTTTTAATGGCAGAAATTTTTGGAGGGAGTGTGCCCCATGACAGCACTCCTCAACTGCACTGATTTGCAATGCTAATGGGGCACAGGAGGACTAAGGAGGGGCGCTGCATGGAGGACAGCTCGACAAAGAATGATCAAATGCAAACAGAATTTCCCATTTAGTTGTTTCGTCATTTAATTTTCCGATAAACTACCTGAGAAAATAATCAGCGGAATACCTAATGAAATATTAATAATGACTGGCTGCATCCCTGCAATGCTGCATATGATTCAGACTTAAAACAACAACATGAGCTCATGGCTGCGAACCCGAATCAGCCTCTAAGCAGAACCTCTTTTAAATGGTGGCAAGCCTAAAACAGAAAAAGGGAAAATGTGAAGATCAAAGAATCAATAAAACCTCTGTCTACAGCCATATGTCTACTACTCTTGCCTCCTGGGAAAGCAGCAGTGAAACCATGAGCTCACACAAACAAGGAAACACATGTTGAGGCCTTGGGCTGCAGCAAGGAAGATCCTGCAATTAATTCATGGCTTTTTAAGTAATTCAACTCCTTCCAGCTACACAGCAATAAAAGATACCCCACCTTGATTTATTTGTATCTTTTAAATATTTCAGTTTCTGCTTTTGACGAACAAAAGTTTGATTCTACCACTAACTGAAGACTCAGAAGAAGAGTCAATTTGTAGCCTAAGAACAAAGGAGGAGAAAATAGACGTTTAATTGCTTTGTGATGGACAAGAGCAGCTGCGGGGTTAATTGACCAACTTAATTTCTTTATTTGTTGACTAAGCAGTCTCATAAAAAGGAGCCATAAAAACTGCACAGCGACTTTGACAGCAGATGTAAACACAAACAGCAAGTGAAGTGGGAGTGGGAGATCATTTTAACATTAAACACAAAAGCTGTATGATTATTTTTAGCATCACATTTGCTTGTAGGTGTAGAGTTCTCTTAGATGCAACCCTACAAATGGAGAAGACAGGAAGACAGGACAGCTGGATGGAGATGAAACAGACGTGTGGCTCTGCACGCCCTGACTCCGTGGCGGCCATTTGCTTGCCATGCAGACACAACACACACACACACACACACACACACACACACACACGCACCATCTTTAAATCCACACGTGACAGGCGACAGCTGCTGCCCTCACATTTCGGATGTGCTTTCTCTCCAAAGTGTGGACTGAATGATTAAAAAAAAGGGACAAAGAAACTGTCGTGTGATGAAGAGAACCATCACTCGGTGCAATATCAACCATGTGAGCAGCAGCTTTAAAAAAAAAAAAAATAAAACAGGTTTGAGAAGCATCACATGCATTAACAAACCACGAGTTCCACATCTTATCCTGACATAAGGTCTGTGGGTGTGCGTTGAGTGAGTATTAGTTCACCACCATGCTCGAGAGAGTGTGTGTGACTGTGTGCGTTAGTCCCACGGCCTCTTGGAGTGAACACAAACCAAACAGAGTGCACATGTCTGCTGGGGGAAAGCGGGTCCACGGGGTCGAGAAGTAACCGGGTCAAGCTGCAGCGACTCTGCTGCCACGTGCCCTGTGTTCGTGGGATGGCTGAGAGAAATGTAGCTTAAGTACAAAAGCAGCGGCGGTCTTTGTAGCTTATGTACTCAAATGTGATGACCCTGAAGTTTATAAAAATGTGCAGTCTTAATGCTAATGTAAATATAGATAAAACAGTGTGTAATTCATATATTTAAACCTTTGAGTTTCAGAGTTAACGTTAATGCAGGAGTTGACTTATGCTGACCTAGCTAATGCTAAGACTAAAGCTGGTCTGTTTAGCGTCCTACTATCAGCCTAGTGCACTGTAACCTGTGTTATTTTTTTGTAAAATATATATATTTAATCTTCTCGGTTCATGCAAAATCAAGCAACCTGAGGTAAGTGAGCTACACAACAGTTACACCGTGCAAATACTTAGTAACAAATCCTCAGAACTATTTTTTTTAGCAGGTTTCCCAGACGTGGCTTAAGCCTAATGCCATCTGAAAAAAGCCCACAGATAGGACTAGGCTTAATCCACATCTGAAAAACTGGACATTTAAAACCAATTTTAACAAAGCTGAGTAAATCTTGCATCAAGTAGGCTAAATATGTTCGAAAAGGCCGTGTTTGGAGCGAAACCTTTGAACTTATAACCTCTAATTTAGTAACAGGAGGTTGTTAGCAGAGTATGAAACAAGAGTCAAGGATCTTAAATTGTGAACTCACTACTGAAATGTTGCTTAACAATGACCTCATCGTTTTCTCCATTTCAATATATCACACAATATGTAGCTAAAGTATATATTGTTCGATAAATCAGTACTTTTATAATTGTTTTTTTTTCCTGATATCTGCATTTTCTACGAACACACAGCGTCACTAGGCTTTAAAGCGCTCACTCCTTAAACATTTTATCATATGTTACCATCACATTATTAAGTGGGTGCAGTCTGCTGGGTTTTTTTTTTTTTTCAGATGTGGAAATACTGATCTTAAAAATGGGGAAGAAAAAGCTCCAATTAGTTTTAAGCGTTGCCTCATTACCACAAATGTGTGACGTTACCCACAGACCCTTTTGGGTTAATGTAGCCATCAAGCTTTATTTGTTGTTTAATGATTTATATGTGTGACCTTAGGGTGGCTGTGGAATGTGAAGTGACCCTTGTAGGTTGTTTTTTTTCTAGCGTAATACACTCAGTGACACATAACACAACAAGACCGACGTCTGGGTAAATACACTTCTGGCCATTATAATTAATGTGGACATCATGTCAGAAACACTTGCATTTTCATCACAACATTTCACATTTTCACTGGTTGGGTTCACTAATGAGAGGGGTGTCCGCCTGTCAACCAGCAGTGGTGAATACAAAGATAAAAAGCAGAAACAGATGCCAAAATATCTGGTCACAGAACTGAAGAACCTTCTAGAAAGTATCAGGGCAAAAGCACCGGGATGCTGCCACACTGATCTCGTGAGCATTCTTTAAGACATCGTGATTTTTATAAACACACTAACGATCTAACTGCAAGATGCTGAATGGGGAAAATGTAGAATAAAAGGGTTTTGCTATCTTTGCAGGCAAATTTAAATACCATAAACTGTATTTTAACTTATCTGTATCAGTGGTACATTGATGGAAATCTGATGCCTCAGGGACACCCCAGCTGCAGCTCAGGAGGTAGTATAGGAGGTCACCTACTAATCAGAAGGTTGATGGTTTGATCCCTGGCTGCTGCTCCAGTCCATGCATGCCAAAGTATCCTTGGGCAAGATACTGAACCCCAAGTTGCTCTCCGATGCATGTCGGAGTGTGACTGTGTGTGGGAATATTGCAGTAGATAGTAAGCACTTAGGAGTATGAAAAGTGCTTGTAGAAATGGGTGTGAATGGGTGAATGAGGTATGTTGTATACTTGAGCTTTGAGTGCTCAAGTAGAGTAGAAAAGCACTATATAAGAACCAGACCATTTACCACAGGAACACAGAGAAAGGATAATATATGGGTGTTGCAGGTCTGCATAATCTATCCAAACTATCTACTATTTCTGTAAAATGCATAAGGAATATGCACCAAACATGAATAAATGAGCACTCCAGTTCTAGGTGTACTCATTGTTAAACTGAACGCTTTACTTCTGCAGCTAGAAGCACCAGTCAAATCCTCTGACTTAAGCACGCTTATGCCAAAATGTGAAACAATGACCTCATATCAACAATGCGCGGGGTGATTCTGAATGGGCTCACAGGATTATAGCAGATCTGGCTTTGCTTAACCTCACGCTTGATGTAATGAACTTTCCTCTGAGGCATATCCTGCATGAGCTAAACAGAAAGACGCAGTCCATATGTGACTGAGCTCATAGAAACAAAACAAAATAGCTGTGTTTAAAAGAACATAATGTGGAGGAATAGTCACAAGGGCACGTGCATCTGGTACCTGATATGCTGCACTGAGACTGAGCTACAACTGGGTCAAATACCAAAAATCTGTCAAAGGGATTTCCTCAAGCTTAAACACACAAAACGCTGTACAAAGCTGCAATCAGAGCTGGCTGAGCAGAAATTAGGTTAAAAGATGAAGACAGAAAACTGATAGACTTTCAAGCCACAGTGGAGATCATTTAAGCAAAGACAATTAGACTGAAAGGCTGACAGGGAAGACAGTGGGCCACATTGATGCTGTCTGAATGGAAACCCCCTACTGCCACAAACAGTACAGTACCACAGCATGCCCAGGCCTCCTCTTTAGAAAGCTGTTAATATATTCAGCCTGTCGCCCCATCCATCTCATTCTCCAAGTCTCACATCCACTGTGGTAAAAATAAATAAATAAATAAAAACATTTAAAAATAATCTCTCTGAATGCGCTCGCACTTTTATCTGAGGAAGAATGCACCCTAAAAATAGCATGTGTGCCGTGGCTCATCACATTTTCATGACACTGAAAAAAATGGAGCAGAAAAAGACAAGCAGATCTACTTATAACAATAATATGAATGCTTAATCAGCATTCACATCAATTACAAAGCAACACACTGACCCAGTTTAAAAGGGACGCACAAAACACATCATGCTCTGGCTTTAAAATGAAAGAGAAATGATGGAATGAGACCCCGCAGAAGCAATCGGCAAACTATCTGAACCAGCTTTGAGACCTGCCTCGCTGCCTTCTTGCCGGCTCATGAATACTATAAATCACCCAGAAGACACCTGGAGTAGCAGCAGCACACAGCCTCACCTTCTTGTCCCTTTTCCACAGCCTGAGACAGCAGAAGCTCCAGAAAAACAAATCTCCCACCATGTCAACGAGAGCCGGCGTCTCTCCTCGCTCTTCTAGTTCATTCTACCGAGGCAGGCGATTCCCCGCTGTCATAACAAAACACTGGCAGCAGCCAAACCCGGCAGGGTGAGAGCACTGAGGGGGGAGGAGACAGAGAGCAGCCCACGCCTTTGCAGCTGAGCTCATCTCTGAATCACTGTTACTCCTCCTCTCCCCTCCGCCTTCCCCGTCTCTCTCACTTTTGCTATGACATCATCGTTTCCTGTTTGGCCCAGCCCACTCTTGCACACATTCTCAGCTTGTCGGGTTGCTTCACAACCCCCTCCACCCAACCCCCTGGTATCTTCAGAGAATACCTCCTCTCCTCCAGTGCTGTCCCCATTCCTGTAATCACACTTTGAAAGCAGTGACAGTCACAGGCCTGACTTATTGAATGTTATGCGACGGAAAGTTTTCATGTTGGACTAATTTATTGAGTTGTGTGTTTAATTTCATGTGCTGAATTAGGTGAATTAGGCACTGAAAACACACAAATGAAAGATACAGACTGAAGTCGGCTCATCATTTTCTTCTTCTAAACGCCAAATTGTTCAATACAAGCTGCAACTACTGATACATTTTTAGATATAGAATATTCTGTTGATTTCCTTGCCAGAAAACAGTGAAAACTGCCAAGCCAAAGCAGCATCTTCAAGGTTCTTGTTTTGTTCAGCCAAGTCACCGAAACTAGAAATATTTGAGTAAAAATAATAAAATCTAAAATAATAATGTAATAGCAGCAGGTCTTTATTTTTTAGAAGTTAAGCTTTCAAAACTGTTTAATGTCAATCAACTTAAATGTAAATTATTTTTTGTCAAAAACAAACAAAAACGGGCAACACGGTGGTTAGCACTGCTGCCTCACAGCAAGGAGGTCCTGGGTTTGAATCCACCATCTGGCCGGGACCTTTCTGTGTGGAGTTTGCATGTTCTCCCCCGTGTCTGCATGGGTTCCTTCTAGGTGCTCCAGCTTCCTCCCACAGTCCAAACACATGCAGTTAGTGGGGTTAGGTTAACTGGTGATTGTAAATTGCCCATAGGTGTGAATGTGAGTGTGAATGGTTGTCTCTCTCTGTGTTAGCCCTGTGACAGGCTGGACGCCTGTACAGGGTGTACCCTGCCTTTCACCCTAGGGCAGCTGGGATGGATGGATGGATGGACGGACAAGCAAAAAATGCTTCTGTGACCAACGTAAGCCTTATTTAAAGTCTGTAGAGGGATGGAAATTCATAATTAAGAAATAAATACTTTTAAAGTCTTGATTACAACAGGCAGGATTTCACCACATGAAGGTGAAGAAAAGTTCAGGGACAGCTCTTTGTTACATTTACGGTAGAACAGCTGTTTTGTTTTTTTGTGTGTTTTGTTGCGCTGTTTTTCCCGTATCTCTGAGAGAACAGATCGGCCCAAAAGTTTCCTGCATGCCAAGAACTTTGAGTCTCTGCCCTCACTTTAGCTCGATGCTGGAGGACCATCTGAGTGTGCACTGTGCAGATATTAATAGACATTCAGTTGCACTTACGCTAAAGCAGTGGAGACTGCAGTAAGAGACAGCTGGCAGGCAAAACGTGATTAAGTTAGTGGACAACTCAGTATAAAGGCAACATGCAGAGGAAAGGTCAACAAGCAGATGATATTAATACAGTTTAATAAGCTGATTGTTGGGAGATATGGTTACAGACAGCATTTTTATAGACCCCAGAGTTTCTAGTTTAATAACAATATACAGGTACAGGAGGTACATATGGAGTATTTCAAAAGGTAAAGAATAAAAAAAGTTTTCACGCAGATATGAGTTTTTGTCACTTAACCATGCAACCATGCATATCTCTGCACAGCACATCAAAACTTGAAGCAGATGGGCTACAGCAGCAGAAGACCACACTGGGTGCCAGTGCTTCCAGCTACAAACGGGACCCTGAAGCTACCATTCACACAGGCTCACCCGATCTCAACCCAATAGAGCACTTTTGGGATGTGGTAGAACAGGAGATTCCCCCTCATGGATGTGCAGCTAACAAATCTGCAGCAACTTTGTGATGCTGCCATGTCAATATGGAATATTGAAATATAATTTGATAAATCACCAGCAGTAAGCAAGACAGCGTTCAGGAGTTCTTTTTAATCCTCTTTATAAAAACCTACATACAAACCGTTGTGCATTACACACAATCTGTTCACAGATTTATTTCTGTCCTAGAATTGTAACTTGTAGGTAAAGTGTGCTAAGTTTTAAAGCTTTAAGCTGTGAATTAGCAGCAGGAGTGCAAAACTGCATAGCCTGTGACAGTAAACCTGCCTGTTTACAGAAAGCAAAAGTTCAGTCCAAGCTGCTGGCACTCAGTTTAGAAGTGAAACCTAACAGCCCACAGCTACCCTCTGGGGGGGGGGCGGGGGGGTTCCAGCCCACAGGGGTGGCTGTTTTCATCAGTGTTTCCATCCCAGGAAGAGGAAATGATAAACAAGGTGTCTTAATACAGTTCACTGAAGGCCGCCGTCCGATTATGATATCTGATTAAAATATTTAAAATAGGGGAAGAGATCGCAACACGATCTCTTTCCTGCCACCAAGCAGGGCGCAGCGTGTGAGCCTGACCTCTGAGAGTGAGCTCAAATTTAAAGACAATTCTCACTTCTTCCAAAATAAAATGCACAGAGCGTTAGTCATGAGATCAGCGGTGGCTCTTGAGAAAGCAGTTCCAAAATCTGAACAGCAACATCTTAACAAATGATTTCCCAACACATTACAAGTATCTGTTTTCACTTAGAGACAAAAGAATCATCAGGCGCTTACAAAAAAACAACTGGCAGACTCCAAGGTACACACAAGACACATCAGACCAGTGGGAGTTGATAAAGTTCACTGCAGAGCTGGGACTTTCCACTGGTTTTTACAGCCACACCAACAAAGAGATATTTCTCAATATTAACTACAATCAATCAAAAACATATATACCTTATATACCACTAATAAAGTCATACCTTTACTCAGTGCTGAATGGTTCAAATGTGAAACTACTTACATAGAGTAAAATCTTATATTTTATTATTTAAATCAATTTCAATTTAATAAATGTATCTATGTAATCATTAAGACTGCATAAATAGTCAGATACATCTGACAGACTGAAACTGGAAACAACAGTGCTGAGACATAATGACAGCAGAAGTACGGCACATGTTGTAACATGGTTTGGGGGGGTTTTCATGATGGAAGACATAATCCTAAAAAATAAAAATAAAAAAAATCCCAAAGATTCACAAGAACTTGTGATTTCAGAGAAATGGCTTGGTTTCCATTTCAGTACATCTTGTAATCTAATACACAGAAAGTCCCTGAGATTTATTGTCTGAAGCGTGTCAGGCTGGAACTACAACATTTCCCCAAAGCTGTCGGTAACGCAACATGATGAAAACAGACAAACAGCAAACTTCGAAAGGGTTTGGGACCTGGTGGAAACCCTGCATATAAACCAAGGCCACCCAATTATTTTGCTCAGTAATAATCTCAATTATTCAACACAATTAATTGTTCTTTTTTTTTTTTTTTTTTTTTAAAAAGGCAATACTGTCAGTGCTTCCTCTGCGTATCCTTAGTTCCCTTTTACTTCCAGGGCAGCATTACACTTTTATGCAGTATTTTTATTAATTAGACAGCTGCTTTGATGTGTCACTAAAGGGAGGAACTTCTGTGGAAACCGCTTTGCCTTAATAACTATATGATTTTGAATACCTGATTTTGAATATTTTTGAATACCTGTGGGTCAGTACAGGCAGCAGCTCTTTACTATGTTTATTTAATTGTCTTTGTAGTTGTTATTAGAAGAAAATACAACTAAGCTTAGTGCAAAAAGTAAGGAAATTTGTCTTTGGTTGATTAGTTCTTTGTTGTAACAGTGCTTCTTGGCAATAAATCTTATACTGTTGGTAAGCCTGTTTATCTCCCCTTAAATGGTGCCACATTTGTAAGGAAAAAGCATTTGTGGTTTGTGCATGAGTTGAGAATGTGGGTCCCACCCATGAAAAACTTGCCAAATCCTCTCTGCCGATGCCAAACAGCTTATTCTGCTACTGACTTTTGTTTGGTGTCATTTATTGGATTGGATTATAGAAGAAACAAGGCATTATTGCAGTTTAATAGTTTATTCATCTACCAAACATCAAAAATCAGTAGCACTTGGAAAAACCGTACAAGGCCACAGCAGCCTGGCACCTCCTCCTCATGCTGGTTACCAGCTCGATCACACACTGCCGTGGGATGGTTGTGTTGTGTTGGTCACTCTGGCGCGAACAGCATGCCCAAACAGATCCAACAAATGTTCAGTGGGGCTGAGGTCAGGACTGCAGGCAGGCCATTCCATCCTCTCCACTCCCAAATTCTGGAGGTAGTCTCTGATACACCCAGCTCTGTGGACAGAGCACTGTCATCTTGGAGGACGGAATTCGGTCTCAGACTGTGGAGATATGGGATTGCCACTGGTTGCAGAATCTCATCATGATCTCTCTGCATTGAAATTGCCTCCAATGATGACAAGCTTGACTGTCAGCACCAGGTACCAGACGCTCCAGCCAAGAGTCAACCTCAGAATAAAGTGTTTGGCATTGGCAGAGAGGATTTGGCAAGTTTTTCGTGGGTACAACCCACATACTCAACTCAGCTGCTCAACCCACAAATGCATTTTCCTTACAAATGTGGCACCATTTAAGGGGAATAAACAACAGTTTAAGATTTATTGCCAAGAAGCATTGTTACAGCAAAGAAATAATCAACCAATCACATATTTCCTTACTTTTTGCACTAAGTTTATATATCCAGCCTGAGTCATTTATACCCAGCTTAAAATGTTTCTTAAACACATTTCTCTATTTCTCTGTGTTAATTCCTAAAGTGCCAACTGTCCTTTTCCATTGCTTTCCTACTATTGCTCCACGTCTTCTCCAAAACACGTCACATGTATCTCAAATATGCAGGAATGTGAGTTTTAGTCATTTTCTATATATGCAATACACTCAGGGAGGTGTCTGAAATTCCCTCTGTAGCAACACCCCCAAACATACTATCAGAGTCACAAACAACTATCATAGCAACAATAAGAACAAAACTTCTATGTCCCCCACACGGTCCTGATCTCAGCATCATGGAGTGAGTTAGGGGCTGAAGCAGACAAAAATATAGTCCTGGTGATTTTCCTTTGGTGCAAGGATAACTAAAAAAGGATGTCTTTTAAAAGGAAACGTATTTGCACCACATACTGATTTTTTTTTTTCTATTTGCTTCACTTTGTATGAACTAATTTTGATAGGTCCAGAATCAGAGCTCACACTCCACCACAGCCATCAGTCAACAACATTAAATCATCTGAGGTTCTCGCTGGTATGGAGGGCAGCCTGACAGCGAAGCACTGTGACAAACATAGCAAAGTAAGAGCAAGAAACAGAACAATCTACTCTCAACCTCTGGATATTTAACAGGCTCAGGTCGATGACTGGCACAGCTTCCATCAGATGGATTTCAGCCCCGATTTGTTTGCAGAGAGGCTGACTGACTAAAATGAATGGGGACATAGCTGGGATCACTGCAGATTCATTTGTCAGTGGAAGGTGTGATGGATGATCGGAGGGTGAGTGATGAGAAAGGAGTGGAAATTCAATTGCATCTGTTCATCACATGAATCAATGCAAGTACAGGTAGGTAGTAAATAACTAAACGCTATCCTCTACCTGAATTAACTTGTCAACTCACAGCTGCAGGTGCTGAGAGCAGCAGAAGCTGTAGACACACACCTGTTTATAGTCTCTTCAATAAAATATAGCAGTCTAAGACAGAGTGTAATATTTATTTGGGTCACCAGCCCCATTCACAGGGTAGCAATGGTTACTGACAAAACAATAACAGAGGCATAAAGTCCAAGCAAGAAATTCAAAGGAAGGATTTTGTATGTTCACTGACTGAAACCACTAAAGTATTTCAAGCTTAATGTTTCATTCTTGATCTTTGAACTAAGGAGAGTTTAAACATCTGCAGCTCCATGCCAACCAGTCAAACTCAAGCTTCCCGAAGCATACCTGAGTAACTCTATCCAAATCAGTGTTTTATTACACTGAAGAAATAATTGAATCACTTAATTGCACATATTGTGTGTCTTGGCCCTGTTCTGAAAAGGGATGCATTGATTGTAATTTTTTTGGCCAATTCCAATTTTTGATTTTGTTTTCTGTGTGATCAAATTTTGCTTGTATTAGATAGTTCATTATAGAAATAAAGATGCATTACATGATGTCCAGTTGCAGTGAAAGTGTTCTGAATTACCGACTTATTGTAAGTACCTTCTTCTGGCTGCATCACTGATCTGTGTGTGTGAAAAAAAAAAAAAACCTTGACACTTTTGCACAGTCCTGTCCTCAAAGGCTTTCATGTTGTTGCATTCAAGGACTCACCTCCACTTACTTTAAGTTGCTGCACAAAGTTGGCATTCTTGTTGGGCTGTTAATTTTAGTCATTTTCCCAAACTATCTGATCCACCGCAAAAGATTAAAAGCAGCAGGATGAAGGCATTTCATATGCTTTATGATAACCAGACCAGCAATTTGATGGGATGCATCATGAGGGTATGGAAGCATTGAGGCTATGCAGCACCTATACTGGGTCAGGCAACCAACATGAGACCCAGAAGTCAATAAACTGCATATACTAAATACACAAAGAGGGGGAAAAACACTAAATCTAGGCTTTGCTTGTGGATGTTACTGTAGCAAGAGAGACGAAATCCCATGAAACACAAAAACAGCTCTTCCACGTCTGTCTGCAGACTCTGACTCATCACTGCATGATGGAGCTCAAAATTGTCTCAGTGTCTGCGACAGCAGCTTTTTAAGGTGCAGTGGAATCGATGATTTTTAAAAATAGGATTGAGCTTTCCTGCTAATCTGTATAGGCGTCAGAGTGACTGTGCAGGACGGGAGTACACTTCTTCTTTATGGGGTGTGGCACAAATGTAGGGAGCTGACCTTGGTCTGCATGTCTGCACAGTGATACAATTGGACTGTCCATCTTGGCAATTGAAGCCTGACTGGCTCACCAATCTCAAATTTGCTAAAGTGCAGCTGCAGAGACAGTGAATTAGTGAGTTTGCACTGTAAGAGGAGCAATAAACAAGAAAGAGAAGGAGAAAGAGGCAGCAATGACTCCACCTAATTCACTTTAGAGCCTCCTCTGTACCATTACTGAGATTGCAGAGCAAGGTAAAGCTGTCTGGAGGCAGCGGGAATAATAAAATGCACACACACCCAAACATTACATGGTGCTGGATGCAGAATCTGACCAGTAGGAAAGTTTGGAAGACCAGGTACTCAATATGCAAAGAATGAACTCAGGTTCCCCAATCAAAGGACCACGAGGTTATGGGTGGCAATAACAGCAAACTATTACCTCAAATAGCCACTAGACAAATGTTATTGTAACTATCACATTTTAAGGCAATAAAATCATTTAAAAGTGAAATTAAGGCAATAGTCATGCAGGCCTGGAGACCAGTTGGTGTACATCTGGAAACTCCCAATTGCTATGGAAAACTTAGTATTTCCTAATCAGTTGCAAGTCACTGCTGGCTGTCACTTGATTGCACCTAGAGACAACTCCTCAGCGCTAAGTGGTGTGAAGAGTGTGATATTCACCTTCAAAGTAAAAGCTGTTGGTAAGCCACAACTTTTACTTTGCCTCACATTTTTCACAGTTTACCTACAGCTCAGAGAGTAGTTGGCGCTATTGGCCAACTGCGGCAAACAGCTATCGACCAAAGCAATCACAAGGAGCTTTTTTGCCAACCAGCACGGGGCATACGCATTTTTCCTAGCAACCGGTTAGCAACGGGTCTCTAGGCCTATGTGACTGAGGCCTTAACAAGACTTTAGGAGTATATGCCGAATATCTAAACATTGAGGTCAAATGTTCATAAACACAAGAACAGGTTTAATTCCACTTCAAAATGCACTCAGATACTTCCTGCTAATGACACCTTCTTAGTTAGTCTTGTGCGGGAATAATTTCCCTGTCATATAATCTTTATTAAAAGTAGATAGGCAGCAGATTTCCATGATATGCCTACTTCCTCACATAGCTGACATAATTTTCATGCTGTTTGTGACAATAGCTTTTGTTTCACTGGGTACAGTGATCACAAAAAGAAATAGCAAAAACCAAAAGTGCAGTTTACTTTAGCGATGAATGAGCTGAGCGAACACGTGTTTTATGAATAAATGTGTGCACAAAGACCACATTTCTATGCACAGGTACAAGTTTATGATTTCATTAAGACACTTAAGGTCAGATATGTGGCAGCTGCTCTGTCACTTTCTCAGATAACAATAAAAACTGGCAAAAGATCAGATAAGTGTCTATATTTGGGCTTAACCAAGTAACATGAGAGTTAACTCTGGGTTTTGAGAATCACAAAGGTGGTTCACTTCTCACAGGGGCACACTGCCATGGGAACTTGCTACAGACCTAACCTGTTCAGGAGCAAGATAAGACAAATATAACATCTCCTGCTGACAATCTGTTCACTGGAAAATTGCGTAACGACTCCTGTTCGTTTGAATGTTGATTGTATGTGTATGTATGAATGAGTATCCCAGGAAGAATAGCTAAGACCTGAAATTTTTTAAGAGCATCTGAAGCCTCTGTAATTCTATAATGATCATCAGTAAGAAATATAGATTTAGATAAAGAAATCAAATCCAGGGTATGCTGAACTTGCTTCGTAGTACAATCTACTGGAAATAGCTTTATGTTTGTGCTAAGAGGTGATCTTAGTAGCACAGCAAGACTGTTCTTTTTGCAGCTGAAATTACAGTGTGAACCACCCAAAGATCACCTTGGCTGCCTCTCTTCAACCACCTCGGCAGCGACGAGTTTACTCGCAGCCAGGAGATCTGCAAACAGGCACAACATCCAAAGAAAAACTGCACTGCATCTGCGTTTCTGCTACTGCTGGCTTTGCACTGGCAGGGAAACTGGCAGATATATAAAGACAACATATTTTATTACACCAGCATACAATATTAATCGGTTTCTCCAAACTTTGAATGTATGTGATTCCATCACTAATCAACAAATAGTCAAGTCTCTTTTGGTGCTGGTATCTTGTCTTTTCAATAATGCAGCAGCACTTGTCAGCAGAAGCCAAGTTTATTTTCTTTCCAACGCTGTGACCACATCTATTGTGCACTCGAATCTCTTCTATGTCACAACAACAGCTCCGACTTTCACTGGTGGTCTGTAAGACGATCTTTCTTAGCGGCCAAAGGCATCAGGGTCAGTTACAGGTCTGGCACATGTCCTATTAACATCTACACATGTTGGCACACAGCAGCCACTGGGACCGTAAACGTATGGACTCAGGTGTGTGCATGTGTCTGTCACAGCCTGAAGGTGTAACCCAAGGTTTATCAGCAAACAAAGAGCCAGGGTGGGGGGTGCTAAGAGATGAGTTAAGTGGCAGATCCTCTTACCATAATAAGGCCGGTGGTGATCGGGTCATTGCAGCCATGGCACAGCTCCCCAAATTTGGCCCAGTAGTCATCCTTGCAGAAAAGCCGTCCATCTTTTTCATAATACCAGTGTGACAGCGAAGCGCTGCACTCACAACACCTGAGATGGAAACAGACACAAGACCAATGAATTTAAAGACATAAGTCATATCACTGCTCCCTTAAACATGAATGACATGGACAATCCAATCACATTATAGATGATCAAGTCCGTTTGTGGCCAGAAACGAGAGAAATGAACTTAGAAATGTTCAAATGAAATTAACTTACATTTTTTTCTTATTTTTGACAACACAACAATTCAAAAAAATTTCCAATTCACCAAAACAGAAAATATTTGTTATTTTGACCAACAGATGACTTAAACGATTACATGTGAAATGATTTATTGTTTATCAGTATTGTAACAGATTCATCAACAGTTATTTTCAGCCCGCTACAGTAGTTCACTTAATCTGCGGATCAGACCTCCAGGAACTTTAAGTGGTGCACACCAAATTGAGTTGTTATTGTGTTGACAGAACATAATATTGTATTGCACTCTGTAAACCATATTTTAACCCTCCTAATGACACCCTGTGGAGCTCCAAATTACAGTTTTCATAGTGATAAGTCCCTTCGTGGAGCTGTCACACACCACGCAACAGGCAGATGAGAATACATTAACCCACAGCCATGACTGCAAAAACAAAACAGAGTCACAGAAAATGGAAAACACAGAGGAAAAAAAAAAAGCAAAACACAGTGCAGCAAACACTAGATCTACTGACATCAATGTGCACACTGTGGAGGCTAGTTAGCCTAACTTACTACTAACTTACTATCAAAGGAAAGACAAAAAAAAAGCTACCGAGCCCCGGAGTGCTAAAATCTTTTATTACCAAAGCTTGCTGATAAAAAGTGAACAGACAGCAGCACGGCAAGTTGACGTATTAAACAAATTTTAAAAAGTCAAAATTTGATTAATTGCACAGCCCTACCATCCAGACAACGAAGGCCTTGCATATTTCAGCAAGATGATACTAAACTGCAAACTTCATCTATTACAATAGTATGCCTTCATAGTACAAAAGCCTGGGTGCTGAACTGGCTTGACGGCAGTGCAGACCTTTTTACCAACATCATGAAACAAAAAAATACGATAAAGACCACCCAGGACTGCTGAGCAGCTAGAATCCTGTATCAGACAAATATAAGTGTTACACCAGTTACCAAGAGACCGTCTGATAGTGAGCCCAAATAAAGATTCCTATCGTAGATCTGTCTAGGATGTCACTGGAGTTTAATCGCAAACCAGTCAATCAGCCTGATAGACATCAGATGATGACAGAGAGAAGGCAGCTAAGGATGAGATGGAGACAGACAAAAGGTTGTTCATATGGTGACAGACAATAAGGGAGATACAGTACACAAAACACACACCTTCCAAGTGTGGGTGTGATATTCAAATTAAGCTCAGGTGATTTCCTGGTAAGTGATGGCAGATAAGAGTAGAAGTATTTCCATGGGAACAGAAAGATAATCTCTTGTGATTCAGGCTTTTGTAGCACCCACCACTGGGAAAGAAAACTCCACAAATAAAACAGGTGGAGTTGTCCTGATTTTCCTGCTGATTAGAAAACGTCGCTCTCTTCCTACACACGGTGAACGCTGTCTTTGTGTAAGTCGTAGGCACATTAGCTCTGCATGTGTCCATAAAGCAAAATGTGTGCTAATCCCCCTTGCTTATGATCATGCACTGGTGAGGTAGTGCACTGCTGACGTGCTTACAGACTGTGAGTGCTTGTTTGTAATCTGTCTAAATCTGTGCGTCTAACATCCATGACTAAGTGAGTGTCTCCAGTCCTTCCCAGAGGAGCTTCCCTCCCATCAGCCGGCCGTCTGGCATCGTCTCTGCTCAGGGCAGCTTAAAACAAGGGCTGCTTGCTTTAAATGTATTACGGATTCAGAGGCTGGAGCATGATAATTGACTTTGTGCCCCCAGCTATTCCAAATTTCCCTCCCTACTTCTTTACCATGTAGTTTTAATTTCTTGGTTTTATTGGTGTCTGGATGTAACTTATAACAGATATGTGGTCATTTTCCTGAAGAACACAAGTATTTATTTACAGTACAAGACCATTTTATAAAGATCACTTTTTTAATTTCATCAGTGTATGACTGTATTAATACTTTTGTTTAATGACAGCTGAAATTCAAAAAATGCCATTTAATCCCGAGTTTTTCCAAATGGATTTTAAACAACCAACCATGCATGGTGTGTATGTAAAATATGCCAACACGTCCAGTTTCCCTCTGATCTTGAAAAGTGTTCAAACTTAAAATGCAAATACCACATGAAAAATTAAATGGTAAAATTGAATATCGCCTTACAAATGCAACAATGTATCAGATGCAATTATGAACCAATTTGCAGAATACTCAAAACTATTTTGACAATCCATTACTTTTAAAACCCCTGCTTGTAAATTGCCACCTCATCATGGTGGAGGGGTTTGTCTACCCCAGTTATCCCAGGAATTCCATGTTGATCCACCATCTGCAGGAGGTACCGTAGGGTTCTGGTGACATGTGGATTTGGCGAGGCTCGGGGAGGAAAGAGCTGGAGGAGGCAGCTGTGGAGAGGGAGGCCCCTAATTTCCTGGTTCTATCTTCTTATTTGTGCAGACATGTTAATTTACTTTTGAAATAAATAGGGCAGGGATCCTCAAATTCAGGCCTCGAGGTCCACTGTCCTGCAGGTTTTAGATGTGTCCCTGATCCAACACACCTGAATCAAATGGCTGAATTACCTCCTCAGTACGCAATCAAGTTCTCCAGAGTCCTGCTAATGACTTCTATATTTGACTCAGGTGTGTTGAAGCAGAGACACATCTAAAACTTGGAGGACACCGGACGTCGAGGCCTGGATGTGAGGATCCCTGATCTAGGGGTTTGGGATTGCGGGGTGCAAAAAAACAATTTAAAAAAGTCACCATGTCCTTTAGGAAATTGTTTTGAGCAATTGTTTTTCTGAAGAACAGAAGGCCCCAGCCTTTTCTGCAGGAAAAAAAAAACTGTTCTACAAGGGCTGAAATTTGCTGCAACCTCTGCATCCCCTCCCTTTCTTTCTCCTCACTGCACTAAAAGGATTCTTTGTGAAATACCTTTCTGTCTGGTTGCTAGAGTAAAAACTACCAAGACTCATCATTAATATATTCAGCAGAAGCAGCAACTTTCTATGACTTTGCCCGAGGCCTTTCACCTTGTGTGAGCCACACACACACACGCACACACGACCTTGCAGTACATACTGACACACATGCAATTTATTTATTAGACAGACACATCCAGTCTCCCCAGTGTCTGCATGCAGAGCTTCACTGCAGCGCAGCAGATTGTGGCAGAGCTGCTTCAGTATGCAGTGTGTTTGGGTGAGCAGGGGGGAGGAGGAGACTTGGAAGTGGGTCAAGGCTTTCAGAAGATGTCCGCAGTGCCGAGCCAGGAGCTACTCAGCTGTCTTGGCTCTCTGCCACTCAATAACTGTCTTTCACTTCACACACACACACGGACATCCTGCGAACCCTTGCTGAGGCAAAGTCATACCTGGGCGGGCTACATGCAGGTGTAAGAGTCATCTTAATGCTCCGAGGTTCTGCTACTTTCTGAAATTTCTCTCCAAGCAGTACTGAGAGGGGAATAGAGTATTAAAGATATGAGTGAATACATTAGTGAGTACCAGAAGGAGATCACAAAATGTATGCCTTCAGGACAAGAATCCTGTCTCTGAGGTAAAGCAGGCAGAAAAGCTGAATTACAACCCAAGACTCTCATGGGTGGAAGAAAATACCCCACCACAATAAAAATGAACTCCTATACTGTTAATGTGTATTTGTGACGCTCCCTTTGGGTGTTTTTGTGTGACTGTGTTTGGGTGTGCAATGGCATTGAAGTGTAAGAGGATTATCAGTGTGAAAGACTCAGCCTCTGCCCATTCTGCTATGATGCTCCGAAAATGTAACTAGTCGATAACTTAAAAGTTTCTCGTACTCCGCTAAGCTCTGACACCTCCTCACCGTAGGGAAAAAAAAAAATTATTTTGCAAAACAAACAACAGAAAGAAGTCAGTTTGAATATTCCCAATTTAACAATAAAGACATAAGAAGGCTCATGGTTCAACTGACCCGACATACGCAAGGAAAAAATGTCAGAGACAAAGAAATGCACATGCAGGCTGCACACACATAAATAACTCCCATGGACAAGTGAGAGGGAGCAGAGCAGATTTTAGACACCATGAAACCCAGCTGGTTCCCAGAGGGCAGGAAACAGCCAATGAGCAAAGAGCTGAGATTAAAGGAGGGGAGTGAGTAAATCTGCAACTGTCCCCCCTCCTGCTCGGATCCCTGGTGGAATTAGCTGAAAGTGTCTGAGAGAGGAATAAATTCCTTTTCCAGGTCAAAGGGAGGCAGCCTTTTACCCTGCCTCTCACCCCACCTTCCTCCACAAAAATCTGAATGCGAGTGCCGTCTTGTATTACTCAGTATCTGTTGAGGCTTTTGTGCTCTTAGAGAAAATCTTATGTGTTTAGGTCAGTTTGTTTCCCCCAATCAGGTGGGAATTTAAAGGGGGGGGGGGGGGGGGGGGTACATTAATTCAATATACAGAAAAAAGAAAGAACTTAGATGAAAAATAGACCCAAAAAATTTTTTTTTTAAAAAAAATCAACAATTCTTCCAAATCTCCATGTGGCACATCCTACGTTAAAATTTACAAAATGAATATCATGCTGCATTAAATAAGACATAAAACTAGTGACTGAAACCTTAAACTTGTTGGTGCCAGAGGCCAGATAGGTTAGATTGGAAGACAGCGGATAGGAGAGCAACATTAACTCAAATAATCACAGAAGAGCATCTCTGAGCGCACAACACGTTGGACTATAGCAGCAACTCAACACCAGGTGCCTGTCAGCTAGCAACAAGAAACTGAAGCTAAAATTCACACAAGCTCACCAAAATTAGACAACAGAAGATTGGAAAAATGTTGCCCGGTCTGACGAGTCTCCATTTCTGCTGCAGCATTCAGATGAAAGGGTCAAATCTGGAATAAACAACATGAAAGCACGGATCCATCCTGCCTTGTATCAACGGTTCACGCTGCTGGTGGTGTAATGGTGTGGGAGATATTTTCTTGTCACACTTTGGGCCAGTTACTACCAACTGAGCATTGTTTAAATGCTCAGTTGGTACTAACCTACCTCAGTATTGTTGCTGACCAGGTCCAGCCCTTTATAACCACAGTGTACCCATCTTCTGATGGCTGAAGAATGATCTCAAATTGGTTTGTTGAAAATGACAAAGAACGGCCTCCACAGTCAACAGATCTCAATCCAATAGAGCACCTTTGGGATGTGGTGGAAAAGAAGATTCACACCATGGATGTGATGCCAACAACTCTGCAGCAACTGTGTGATGCTATCATGTCAATATGGACCAAAAACTCTGAGGAATGTTTCCAGCACCTTGTTGAATCGGTGCCATGACTAATTACAGCAGTTCTAAAGGGAAAAGGGAGTCCAACCCAGTACTCGCAATGTGTACCTAATGTGGCCAGTGAGGTATAAGGTATATAGGCAGACTTCTTTTACAACTTTTAGATGAATCGCCACCTGCTGGCCATTATAAAGAATGCAGGTTTAAGGCACTTCATTTTCCAGATCTGGAGGCTATGTCCAGGTCTATTACAGTTTAGCCCTGACCACTTCTTTCTTGTCAGCGCATGGACTTTATATTGCAGTGATATCACAAAATGTATTAATTTGAATTTTATTCAAATTCAACAAATATGAATCTTTAGTGGATTAAAAACTCAGTTTGACAAATGTCTCTTATAACTGTGGTCTGTGTGGGAACGCTGTTTAAGCAGCTCATTTAATAGACAAATGGGCTAATCTGGTAAAAAGCACTGAAATTGTGGGCAAAATTTACTAAATACTACCAAAATTCAACTTCTGAGGTTAGTTTAATTCATCCTCAGGTTTTATGGTTATTCATCAATATTTCAGCCTAGATAAAAAGTGATTTTACTTTGTAACTATTCTAACATTTGATTTGAGATGACTGAGTCTTTAGCATTTTTTAAATTTAATTTTAAAGGTGCCAATCGTACAAAAAAAAAATTAAGATTAAATTTAAAAAAGACAAAAAGTTTGAATCAGTGAAATTACTACAATTTTACATTCTGATACGTAACATTAATTTTCCATGTGCACCTTTTTAATCAGGCTGCTGAGATGTTATCAGTGGCGACTCAGATGATCTCATTGGGCAGCTTTGTGATGTAATATGTTTGTGAATGACTCTTCATCTGTTCATCACACTGACAGCCTGACCTGGGTCGATACCTAACATGATTAGTTTGTCCAGCTGGTATGAATGAACAAACAACGAATGAATGAAGGGAATTATATCTTCTGACAGACTCGACTGGAAACGTAAACGTACTGAATGAGGCACAAACTAAAAGTGGAACAATTGGCTGCTGAAACTCAATAAATCATGAATTCATAATTTCAATCATTTTAAAGGCACAAATGTCAATGTCACTGTTCTGGGTGTAACATCTTAAAATACTTGAGTTTTTTTTAATTGATTAGATAAAACAAGACATCTGAGCGCATAAAAAAAAAAAGAGATTATATGAAATTTGAAAAGAATATCATTAATGTTTTGTTGCTTTTTTAAATTAGCAGTGATTAAACTAAAAACAGATCAATGATACTGGTAGTTCTTTTTCAAGGAAAAATTAATTTACTCACAAACATTTAATGTTTGCAGGCTGTGAGAATATGCTGCTCATCTTACAGTAAAATGAAAAAAGATTATCTTCAGGTTTCGGGCTGCTCACTACGACATTGGAAGACATCAAAATTTTAAAATTTTTCATGTATTTCTCATACTTTATACAAAAAAAGATTCATTTATATATTAAAAAAAAGGTAAGATTAATTAACAACGAGAAGAATCTCCTGCAGGTCTGCAGTTTTATGTCAAACAGAAA
The DNA here is from genome assembly GCF_007364275.1 of Archocentrus centrarchus. Taxonomy (NCBI): domain Eukaryota; kingdom Metazoa; phylum Chordata; class Actinopteri; order Cichliformes; family Cichlidae; genus Archocentrus; species Archocentrus centrarchus. The sequence goes on along the minus strand of NC_044358.1, from coordinate 27,637,373 downwards.
GACACAGCAGACGTGCAGACAGACAATGAATATTTATTGGGGATAAATGTTCACATATGAATCTGCCCTGCTACAATTTTGTCCAGTGTGTGCTGTAGTCACAGCGCACACTGGACAAAGCTGACATAGTAAACTATTCTGCTTTGCCCATATTTTTACTTGAATATAATGCATACATGTAGAGGTCCATATTACATAGTCTAAATATATGTAAGTATTATTGCCTCAGTATTATAAATAAACCGTTGCACTTCTTAATCTAAACAACACAGTGTGTGAAGCTACTGCATGCAAACATTCAAGTCTTGGATTTTATTCTGTGATCATGCAAACGCCTCGCAGTGAAGTAAAACCAAACAAGAATCTAATCTCCCACACAAACCCTGCCGCCCACCCAGTCCTGGTCAGCATTTTATGATGTTTTTGTGTGTGTGGGTGTGTGTATATAACCACAGGTCATTAAGGGAGGTGAAGGCTGAGGTGGCTACAGGAAGCAGGAGGGCTGAAAAGGAAACTGTGTGTGTGTGTGTGTAGGATCATTACTGTGTGACAGATGCAAAGCTGAAAGATTTACGAGGAGCCGCGCCTCCCAAACACGCATGCGCACGCGTCTCGTCATCAATTATTAAATCTTCCATCATATGAGTCAAGCTCAGGACATCCATCTTCCTTCTGTCTGCAAAGACAGCTGAAATGATGAGAGTGCTTCTGATCAATAAGCCAATAAACAGGTTCGCCCGTCCGTCCAGAAAAATCTGGAAAAATTAGACAAAGGACATCAAAAGTGTATGAAGTCTGACGGTGGTGGAGACAAATCTGCCTACTGTGCAAAAACGCCAGAGTGAGTGCTCAGCTGTTGTTACTGTACGTGCAGGATGGGCTGAAATCCACAAAGGCAAAGGGGTGTTCTCTCACACTCACACACACACACACACACACACACACACACACACACACACACACACACACACACACACACACACACACGGGTGAAAGTCAATCTGAGGAAGTGACTGCCCAGGGGACGCCCCTCAAAGGAGACATAAATAGATTAGGATTGCTGGTCTGGGGCCAAATTTCCACTGGATATTTTCCCAGGAAGGAAAGAAGGATGTCCAACATGTCAGTGACATAAACGTATCATGCGCATTAAAAATCGATGAGAGATTATTTGTCTGAGTGGGACTGCTTTCATTCATTCAGCCTTTACACATTAACACAGTGCAGACACATTTGTCAGGAGCCATTCCCGCACGCCCCCTTTTCATCACTCCCCCCTCCTTCTCCATGGGAACACAAAATGCCACAGCAATGATGTCACCCTCACACATAATAAATCAGGCATTACCTCATCACCTTCTGCTCACCCTCAGTCTCTCTCTATTGGGTGGTACCCAGAAATTGCGTAGCCAATCAGGCTTCACCCTGCTCCCTTGACCTTGGCAGACTCAGCAGCATCTACACTCTCACTGACCCCTGATATTTTCCGCTACTCTTAAAGAAACAAAATCCAGCAGAGGAAAGCAGGCAGTGCATTTTAAGCAGTAAATATAATGACAACCCCCCCGAGGCTCAACTCTGCTGAACAAGTGTTTCAGCCTGTGGGAGAGACTCTTTATTTGAGGCCCGCCGGTCTATTCGGCTGGTAAACAGGAGCTCTGGCAGACTGTGAGTGAAAGAAGTGGACGGCAGCAGTTTCCTTTGTGACTGCTAAGCCACGCAGACTGACGGATTGTCAGCACAGTCGGTCTGGGGCCTTCTCACTTGGTCCAGTGGGGGGAAATGATAAAAGGTTTCAGGGAGCTTTGGGAGTGTTGTTTAGCAGCTCCCATTCATTACCAGGTCTCTTTTACAGACCAACTCCAAGCATAAACACAAACACATCAAATGAAACCAGTGAATTGTTGAGTTCTTATAACGGTGCCTCACAAAGGTTAATCTGGACACTTGCTGTTAATATCACGTATGCGAGTACTTTCCCTGATTTGGACTATGTGCCATGACAGACTGTTATACCTGTAACTGTTCATTTATTATGAATAGAGGAAAAAAAAGTAGAAACCACATATTTGCAGGTAGGTGATTTTTTTTTTTTTTTTACAGCTTTTCATAACTAAAGCACATAATGGTGGTATTATATCTCATTTGGCTGCTGTACATAAACATAAGTAGATGTGGATTTGGTACATAATGTCATACCTGGGGAACAGAACGCTGAAGTTGAATGAAAAGGTTTTTCCATATTCGAGCTTTAATATTTGTGAAACCATTCACCTGACTTGGACTGTTTTAGAGAAAATTATATAATCCTAATAACAATATGAATAATAAAAATAATGATCTTGGTAAACCTAACTTTTGGAATGAATGGATATAAGAATTTTTAATCTCTTATAATCTATATCAGCATCAGCTGCCAAAAAACAAACAAACAAAAAATCAGTACCAGTGGGGCTGGTACTGACAATGCAATGTTTCCAGTTTTTCACTCACTTATTGTTGGAGAGCTGCTAAAATAATATTTTTACAAAATGACTTAGCATTAAAAAAAAAAAAAAAAAAAGAGGCCGCACCGTCATGAATGCATCAGCATGGGAATTTTATCATTTCTGTTTCTGAATGCACGTGAAAATCACATCTCGTTAATCACACGGTCGTGTCATTGTTCCTGGTTTGGTGTCACACGTGGGAACCACAACCAACTCCTCTACAAGCGTCTCGTAGCAGTTTTATTTACTGCCCAACGGACAGTAACCGATGGCTTGAGAACCAGCAGTTCTCAGGCTGTGGGTAAGGCGCTGCCGGTGGGGCATGGAGCCACTGCAGGTGGGGCGTGGACAGCCAGGTGAAAAATATGAAGTGGAAAGAATTTGACGGGTTTTTTTTGTTTTGTAGGGAGAAAAAAAATGCAATTGCTCTGACCTTTATTTAAGGTTTTTTTTTTTTTTTTTTAAACTGCTAATGACTTCTAGGTTTTTGGCTTCTAAATTGTGGCATTTCAGGAAACACTTATCCTGATTTTTACTAAATAAACTCTACAATGTGAAATTTGCCTGAATGGCACCGAACCTGAACTGATTACATGGAGCTGCTGATAGTATTGCCACATACACAGTGACGTACACCTTTTTCACCACAGTGTAACATGGACAGTGTGCTCTGTGCATCTTGAATATGACTCTGCTGAACTACGAACTGCCTGTTCTGAACACAACAATCATGCCATGCTGCAAAACTTGAACATCTTTCTTCCTGTGATAGTCACCTAATCACAGTGTTTAGTTCTTCAATTGTGAAAAGGCAGTTTAGGATTAATATATTTTTGCACAGTGTTCAATGGGAATGCAGACAAAGACTATATGCCTTTAAATCGATGAAGGTCAGATATGAAACTGGCAGGACTCGCTAAACAGTGACAAAATGTGGGCTTTAATATTCTTCATCTTTTTTAATCCCATTCAGGGTTTAAGTCGGCACTCTATCTCCTCCAAACACCACAAAATTAAATTTTTAAAGTGTGACTAAGGCAAAGGAGTGAGTGCCAAAGGTCAGAGCTGGAAAAAAGTCGATTAATGAAAATCCACCGACAGACAGGACGGCTTCTTCCTCCCCTCTGCAAATATTATCAGCAGGCATGAACTCCAGATATGAATTTGAGGAGGTGCAGACCGAGCAAACGGACTCAAATTATGTTCTTTTAGATTTCCAAGAGGTGCGGTTCTGCTCGTGTTGCTCTGAAACAACACAGGAACTGTTAAATGTCGTACAATATCCTGCAGAAATACCACATTAACACCTAAGAGCTTCCTGTTTTGAAGTGAAAAAACGAAACAAAAAAAGAAGGGGGGGGGGATACGAAGAGTGAATTAAAGTGATTGTTGATCCTCAAAAGAGGAAATCAATACATTTTGAGTAAAAATTGAAATGCTGTGCAGACATCACTGCTTTTTCACTCTAGGTTTTGGATTTATATAATGTGATAGTGCACAAAAAGACACATTTATATTATTAATATATAAGATAATAATATACATAATATATAAGATAATATATAAGATAATAATATACATCTAAATGCAATGTTCCTTGTGATTTCTTTGATAAATTATACTTTAACTGTGTCCTCTCAGAGCAGCTGGTTGTTCTGGATGATGCTGACACTGTCTGTGACACAAGCAGCCAAAAAAAAAAAAAAAAAAACAGAAACTGCATTCTCATCCAGCGTGTGACTCAGAAACACACAAGTTGACTAGAGGCTGGTGATGTAGGCACATCTAACCGCTAAAAAATATAAATAAAAATTTCAAAAACCACAACAGTGTAGAGACCACGCTGTCAGTCACATGAAAAAGAGGGAAGTTGGTAAGTTCAGGGGCTTTTCCATCCAGACAGACAGAAGTGTGACTGACGCCATGAGTGAGGAATTTGGAGAAGTGAGAGGTATTTTAAGAGAAATTTGTTAATTTCAGTTACTACATCCCTCTCACATGCATGCCCATAGACTGACAATGAATGTAATTCATGTATTTCAGAATACACTTACTGCTGCTTTTTCTTTGGATCGTGTCAGTGCAGAGAAAGTGAAACACACTGCTGGATCACCTGATTGAAAACCGTCTGTCATCACTGCTTATAATTTGACTGATAGGAAAGAAAGCCTATTATATTTTCTCATTGGGAGGATTTTCTGCTTTTTTTGGTCTATTAATTGAATGCTTTGGATTTTGGACTGGACAAAGAAAAACAGTTTATAGATGAGACTATTTAATAAGTCACTAAAATATTACCAGTAAATTAATCAATAGTAAAAGTAATCGCTAGTTAAAACTTATGTTTTAGGAAACAAGAAAAAAATTGCACCAGATTTAGCTGTAAACTAAATTTCATCTTTATTCTTGTCAGCAATTATTAATTCTCTCAAAAATGGACTCACGGATAAATTTTGATTAATCCACTGTTCAAGTATTATTGGATTCAATGATTTATGAAGCAAAAAAAAAATAAAAAATCAAGATGCAGAAGATTTGGAGCTCTCAAATAATAGACATATACACAATAGCAAATTAATATTTCCCACTTTTGAACTGTTAGGCAAAACAAGATGTCATCCTGCATTTTCATGTAAAGATGCCATATATATATATATATATATATATATATATATATATATACACACACACACACACACACACACACACACACACAGTGCTCTGAACAACAGAACGCTCAAACATCTATATTTTGAACTAAACAGGAGCCTCTGAACAAGCTCGGAGCACGAGTTAAGTACACTTTGATCTAAGCTGAAGTTCAGTTTCACTCTTAGACAAACACCGTCGCTATCATCAAACTATACAATCAGAAAACATAAATTGATCGGTGCACTTACAATTTGGGCTGCAGCCGCTCCCTGCTGCGTCCTCTCTTTGCTGACATATCACCCGAGGGAGCAAAAGTGTTGTTTAGACAACCCGAAGACAGACTCATGTCAGCAGCTCTGATGTTTGACTCACTAAGCTCGCCCGGCTTCACGGCCTCACTGTCACAAGCGTCAACGTCTCTCTCTTCCTCTGCTTCCTCTCTGGGTGCAGCTGCACGGAGAGGGTCACACTTCTTTATCAGCCATTTCCTGTTCTCCCCGCTCGTCCTCTGGGAGTAGACTTGACCCTGTGACGGCAGAGGCTTCACCCATGGCAGCCCTGCCTGCCTGCCTCACAGCAGCTTATTTCTTCTGTTTAAACTTCATGAGGCAAATTTCCTGCACTCATCAATCCATTTAAAGGCTGTGGCAGCACAAATCAAATTTTCCTCTTATCCATCATCTTATTAAACCCTTCCACTGCCTCTCAAACAATTAGATTAACCAACCTCTTTACAGGAGCACTGGAGAGCTTTGTTTTCTAAAGGATGGAGTGAGGTGAAGAGAGACAGAGCTCCTCTTTGTCACCCAATTAGAGAAATCAGTAACCTATGGAAGCTAAACTTTTTTATCATCCAGACATCCTTAGTCATCTGAATGATCTACTTAACTGCAGTTTATCAGCTGATATCAGCTCATGAACATATTATTGAGAGATCAGAAACAGAATCAGTCACTATTTTGTCCACACACCAAACTATGATCAGCACATAACGTGTCAAAAATATGCCCCCCTGCAGGCAACAGAGACAGGTTAGGATGCACCATTAGAAATTACTGTAGCAGTTTATTAATAAAATATTTTTCACTGTTTCAGTTCAGAGTTCTTTCAAATTGGTGTTTCTCCACCAAAGCTTTACTTGGGCAGGTACTAATAAATGGACATTATATATTTGCCATTTTTTTAAAACTGTGCCAGATTAATTAAACTTTTAAATGCCCAGTGAATTAAAACTGTCCAAGACTAACATTACATAACATTAGAGTGTCCTGGTCCCTGGTTTGGCTCTGGGCTTTGGTGTTTTTGGAGTTTTCTTTTTTTAGCTGTCTTCTCTTTGGTTTCATTGTGGTTTCTTGTTCTCATTTCCACATCTTTATTCCAGTAAAAAGGTTTTTTTGGGGGGGTTTTGAACTCTTAGTGAATATGTTCAAGTTTGAGTTTCTGTTTAGGTTTTCTGTTTTGTTATATGGAGTGTGGATCACTGCTTTTATTTCTTCATTATTTTACAGCAACTTTTTGATTGAGCTACTGGTTTCCATTTACTTGATATTTTTCTAAGGATTAGTTTAGCTCATTGTGTTTTCTGAGTCAGGATAATCAGGGTATCGGTCACACAAAGCTGGCTGAGTTAACCAGGGTTTCCCCTGCATGTTCACATGAAAGGGGCAGTGTTTACAGCATCTGACCAGTCACAAATATGGATCATAGTACTAGCAGCAGAGCAGCTGATTTTTTTTTTCCAGAAGATATAACTATACTATTGGGAAAATACGAAGAGGTTAAACACATAATACAACCAAATGCAGCACAGCTGCTGTAGACAAAGCAATTGTATGAGAGGTAAAGCACTGTACAGCACTTAAATATTAAAAGCACTCAATGAATATGTAGGCACTTTAAGCACTTTGGTCCATAAAACTGGCAAAGAGCTACTTTATTAATGAAGTTTAGCCTATCTGAAGCCAGGAAGAAAGCCAGCAAAAATGCTGACTGTGTAAGTGAACAGACTTATCAATATCACAACTCTATCATTAAGACAACATTTAACGTTTAGACAACGTTAACATTTAAGACAGTTTTAGTTTTGATTCTCTCAGCTGCAGCCTCAGTGGTGTTTAACAGTCTGAGAGTAAAGACTAATCACAAAAACAGAATTCAAACACAAGCTTAGACTATGTGTGACTCTGATATAAGATTGGCAAGTACAAATAGGTGCTCTGTTTTAGGATCATATATCAATGCTTACAAAAAAAAAAATACAATTGTAATAGTAACATTGTTTCCAACCAACAGGAATCAAGGGATAAAGAATCTATATTCAATACTGAGGCTCATCGGGGAAACACAAAGACTTTAAAAGCTATTAAAAAAACAAAAAAAAACTTCAGACCCTCCTACTCTGTGCACAGAAGTCTGGGGGATCTTCCAGGCATGGTGACTATTTTCTGGAGAACTGATTGGTTACTAGGCAGTGATTTCATACTTGTTGATTTCTGACCGGGTTAAGTTCATAGCATAAGCCTAGCGTAACCCTGAAGTCACCTGGATAAGACAAAATACTGCTTCATAGTACGGGCCTCTAGTGTCTAGCATTTTTAGAACATTGTCATCGTCCTCCCACTGTGTCCTTATGCATTTATACCTCAGTCCCTTCTTGTTTCCTTGCCCCATACTTGTTGTCAGGTGCTTGTATTGAGGTTAGAAATAGTCTCCTTTGTTTTAACTTGTAGGTTTGCTCTCTGACATGTCCTGTTTCAGTTTTAGGCTGTCTTCCCTTGATTGTGTTTACCTGGTGTTTATTGTGTTCAGCTGCTCAATAACGCAAATGCTTAATCAGCCAATCACATAGCAGCTGGTCAAGATGGCCTGCTGAAGTTCAAACCAAGCATGAGAATGATGAAGGAAGTTGATGTGAGTCAGTCTGAACGTGGAATCTATGTTGATGCCTGTAGACAGTTTTTTAGACCTGCCACTTCTTTGGATTATCTCAAATTTTTAAGGACACTGCCAGAGGTGTAACAGTTTACCACAGTTAACCGATAACCTCAGTATACTGAACCGTGAACAGATCACACAGTTACTGTACCAAAAATAAAAATATAAATTTGAGTTCTGCGTTTTAATCCTCTGTACCCCATAGCGGCAGCCATACTGTTACACCTATACACGCTACACACCATACCAAGATATGCCAAGTTTTCAGCTCTTAGGGAAACACCTTGTTGGTGCAAAAATACTATTATATGTCTGTTAATCTGTTATCTTTGGCATTTTTCATAGAATCAAACAAAGAAATGGGAACAAATGAAGTGACAGGCTTCTAGTAACAAATTGCCTAAGGATACAATTTAATTTTTTTTTTTCTTGCTAAGTTATCTATGTGTTGACACAACACTGGTTAATTCCTTGAGTTAGGTGTCTTTTTTATGGTTGAATGATTCATTACTAAGGGGCTTAACAAGCAAAAAAAAAAAAATTAATTAAATAAAAAAATTAAACATCCCTCTGAAGATGGTCAGATACAAGGACTTGACTGAAAATGAAAAAGCAGCCAATGTCCAAACATAAACTTTGAAAGACCTTCAGAAAGCCTGGAGAACTATTGCTCAAGGCCGCTTCACAATATTACAAGAAAATCTGGGTCCTTGGAAGCAAAATATAAAAATAAGGGGTGGCTCTTGCATAGTACTGTACATGAAAGCATGAAATCCTCAGATGTATAATGTTTGTAGTTACTGAATAAATTACACTAAAATAATGAATAATCAATTACAAGCAGCTGTTTTTGTATTCGAGTACATCTTTAACAAACATCCCTTAAACTTTGATTACTCAGCATTCAAAATAACTTGAAGCAATCTTCTGTTTTGTTGTTGTTGTGTCCCCCAGCCTGCCCTCATTAAAATTCCTCAACAGCAACACTACTCGACGTGGTGCCTCCATCATGTTCTGGAGCTTCTGTTACCAGGCAGAGTTCATCTGCAGGTGGAAACAGCTGAGTCACTGCAGCCTCTTCGTGCTTTCTGTCACTGGCACAATCTGCATCATAGAGCTGCCACCAAAAAGGACAATCTCAATCACTTATTAAAATTAGACGAAGGCTTTAATGTTTGACCTGCAGACGTGAGTCCGGGTGCAGAAGGACAGATGGAGACAAGAACCCCACGACACAAGCAGGCACAGCTGCAGGCTTAAAGTCAGCATGTCCCTCCTTATTCTATAATTTCGTTTTTTAAATGCAAGTTCCACATTTGTTAATTGATTACAGTATGTGAAAGCACATGAGCATTTATGCATCACCAACATGAGGGGGAAAAAAACTGCAGGTGATCAGAAAGCACTTGTTTTAATTCACATCATCTGCAGATGCACAATGGATGAAAAAAAAGTAGATTTTATCTAAAATGCTAAGTAGGCAGCAGCCTCTGTAGTCCTTTGGGGCGACAGTTAGGGCAGTGATTGTCAAGCAGAAATGTTTGATTGGGAGCAGGAAAGGGCTGCAGCACTGCAGAGGGACTGCAGCACCAGTCGAGCGTAGAGAGTTAAAAAAACAAACATTAATTTTCAGTTCGGCTTTATCCGATTTTAATGAACATTTTTATAGCTGTTTTATTTTTTAACACAGATAAGGAAAAGCAATTATTTAGCATTACTGTAAGCTGGTGAATCAGAGTACATTATAAATATGTTAACAGGAAAAAGCTATAAAAAAAATTCCACAATGACAGAAGAGTAGAAATCACTCTATTCTTCAAATCTGGGAGGCAACGGGAGCTTGGTTTGGACTCCTTTCATAATAATCCTGCTTCACACCTTTTCCTGTGCAGGTGTTGATGCCTAAATTTAAGCTTCTCAAATCAAAAACAATGAAACTCACAAAAGGAGCTCTCACTATCTGACTAAATGCTCAGCATGTTTTAGTCAAACTGATGAACTCAACAGAAGATAAAATGAGAGAAATTTTAATGAAGGCTTAAGCTGGTTAAGCAGAAAGAGAGATATACAGTGACAGGGCAGCAAGAAATCAGCTACAAGCCATTAAAATCACTAATGTCTGGAAGTTTGGATCATTTGTCTTCTTTTTATTTTTTATCATGCTACTATTGATATTTGGAAATGAAGTAAGATCAATAAGGCAAGCTTTGAGACAGCCACGTACAGTTGGTTTTAGATCACTTTGTCCACATGAGCACATGTGAAATTATAACAGAAGTGTTATTAACAATGCCTCCATGTGAAAGTACAGCAAGTGAGGTCAAAAGTCAGGGCCAGTCTGTTTACTGTGTTTGAGGGGACCATGAGACAGTGTACTCCTACTGCCGGTCCCAAGCCTGGATAAATGGGCAGCTTGTTTCAGGAAGGGTATCTGGCTTAAAATGTTTCCCAAATCAAATACGCGACTCATATTTAACATGGCAGAGAGCAAAGAAAGCCTGTAGCACACATCTCTGAGAAACACATTACAACCAAGATGCTTCATTAAACGAAACAGAACACAAGTTTCAGATCAATAGAGATGGAGAAATATTATGGCTACATCACTGTTGAAAGGTCTCTGGTGTTTTGCAGTTCAGCTTTGATGCAAATCTGAGGCAAAAATAAAAAATAAAAAGCGAAAACACGCCGAGAGCTCGGCTGCAATTTCCCATGAGGTCTAGCTTCTACAGTTTTCCTCAGAAAGCAGTAGGAGCTAGACCCCGCACCCGCATCCACACCCACACTCTCACACATATATACACACACTGTCTCCACTTCCTTTTCATTTGAGTCATGGACATTTGCTGCACTGCACATTTTTTTTTCAGGATTTCATCTCCAGAAAGTCTCACTCCTCACTTTCCCACCAGTGTTCAATCCTCCTTCACCGTGAAAATCCTGCTCTCCCCTAAAGAAAGATCATCTTCTAATTTCTATCCATGTGTGCTCTAGGGGGAAACTACAACTTTCTTTTTACTGACTTACTCACACAGCTTCTCTCCTGTTAATTCAACTGTTCTGCCGTGTGTAGCATCACTACATGGTGGAGGAGCAGAAGGGCTGAAAGCTGCAGGCTGATATCTGACACCTCAAAAGAGTGTGATGGAGCTGGCATAGATCTCATGTTTTAGATTTCAGCTACACAATGCTGTCGACAGCACATTACCAGTACAATGAAAAAAAGGAATGCAAAGTAGTGCTTTTACTTTCAAAGTTTAAAAAATAAAGGCAGAGACCTGCTGCAGCCCTTCACCTACTCTCAGGCAGTTGGATGTTAGCTCCTTATCAGTGTTTACTGTGCACACAGACACCACAAACCATTGTGGACTCAACCTTATGCCCAGATACCCTCCTCAGATTTCCCATTCAGATATCCGGCCAGGGGGAAATCATTAATGACCCACTGAGAGCTGAGTTTCAAGCCAACCCACTGAGAGCTTAGATGAACCAAGCGAAAAGAGGCGCGACTCGGAAGATAGAGCTAGACCTTTTTACAGCCAGTCATAATCAATAAAAGCCAATAAAGTAGAGTCAATACAACTATTTAATGTACTATCAGTGACATGTGGCTTTTTTGATTAGATGCCATGGTTGCTAACGATGATTAAAAAAAAAAAGTTTCCATGCAAATTTTGCCCATGTAGACCAGATAAAGTCACACTGTGCCACCCATAACCAGTGGCAGCACCCGGAGTATACTCTAAAACAGTGGTCCCCAACCTTTTTTGAGCCGCGGACCGGTTTAGTGTTAGAAAATATTTCCACGGACCGGCTTTTAAGGTGTGGCGAATAAATACGTCAAAATAAATGATACGACCATAACCAAGTGTGATATTTTCTACGTATAATAATAAAAAACGGGAATCCACTTTGTATTCGTATGCAACTCTATCAGCAGCGTTCTCGTAACATCCCGCCTCAACATGAATAACAGGCTCTCTGCCCACAGCGCTCCCTGGTCAGCTGTTAGAGCCATGGTAAAACATGCCTTCAAAATAAGATACACCGCAAAAACAAATACAGTAGAAATCACCTCAGTCGGATTCAAATGGCCCAGTTTGGGGTCTATTATCGAATTTCGCTGCAATGGCTTCTGCTTCATCTATGAATTTGTTTCTGCAAATTTTATAATCTGAAATTTTACTCGTAAGTGCAAGTTTGTAGCTTACACTTGCCACGATTGTCCCCGGTGAAATGAACTGATATAAACACTAAAACAATTTCCAGGCGTTGTTAGTGTGTGTGTAGTTGTGCATAAACGAGCCGATGCATGGAAGTGGGCGGACAGGAGCTGAGGAGGGTTTTAGCGCTAAACTCATCCAGTTTATGCGATCACATTTAACTGGAAATTTATTACAATGGGACCAGATTTTTCATCCGAGGTAGGTGAATATCCGACGGATTTATGTGATGATTTTATTGGAATTAATGTTAGGAAAAATCAGGACCTGCAGATGCCATCCAACTAGAGCGAAAACCCGATTTGTGCGACTTCGACTTAGGTAATTTTTACTGTATAAAGCGCATGAAAAATACAACTCACCATAACACTGAATCAGTGTAAGCCCCCTGAGCTTGTTTCTCTGATACTCATTTTTGCTGGCTTCTGGTTTGACTGGGTTCGGCCGATTTCACATGGAGCGTGGCTGCAGAGCCGCGGTGTCAAGCGCTGGAGAGTCAGTTTGATGGCTGGGTCTACCTCACTGCTATCCCCGGTGTTGATAAATAAAAATGGTAAATGGACTAGTTCTTACATAGCGCTTTTCTACTCTTGTTGAGCATTCAAAAATTTAAAGAAGCGTTATGTAGGTCAACCAACCGATTTCGTTAGACAGGCCTGAAGCTTCTGGGTTTAATTTTAGCGGTGACGTATCATGTGAGCAGAAACGTCTTGACACGTCAAGAGGAAGTCATGGAGGGAAGTAACGGAGCGAATCCGCCCATTTTTCAAAATAAAATATAGTTTAAGCGAAGATAATAAGTAAAACGGAAATAATTTAAGTTATTTATTCTTTATGTGCGGCCCGGTACCAAATGTCCCACGGCCCGGTACCGGTCCACGGCCCGGGGGTTGGGGACCTCTGCTCTAAAACAATCTTTCAAGTTTTAGAGTTTTGAGTTGTACTAATGAAAACTGTTATTAAAGGGAATACTGATTGCACACGTCAGACCCCCGCCCCCTGTTCCTTTTTTTACAGGGTTTATGTCTACAGATGTGCTGATGTTATCTGCAGGTGTAATTTGTAGGTGGCCACGCACATTTTCTACAACAGACTGGGAACAAAGACTTGCAGCACTGACACCCACTAGGCTATCAGCTAACATTAGCAAGGTTGGTGAGCATGCTGCATCTGTAGACTGCAAAGGTGCACAAGTTACTGCAAAGTAGCCCAATTTCCCTCCTTAAAACAAGACCTCTGGGCAGCCTGTTCCTAACAGCATACCATATTATTGGTCAGATATATGCATTAAAATTGCTTCAGAACATACCAACATTACAAACAGCTGTAAATACCCATCTGATAATCAACAATAACACGCATAACTTTAAGCCTTAAGAAATATAGTAATAATAAGCTGAGCATTGTACCACTGGGAGTCTGTTTGAGTTGACTCACTTTTAGAGACAGCCTCAAGTGGGCACTAGACGAATTGCAGTTTTTGCCACTTCTGTATTGGCTGTGTTTTTTTCATAATAACACACATCACATGGCTGTACACATGGCTGCGTTGCATTCAGGGTAATGTGTGAAACAAAAGAAAAACAACAAAAAAGCAAAACAAAAAACACTCAAGAACAGACTAAAAATCCCTCCTGTTTATTCAGCAGTTTGAAAAGCTGGTTTTCAAACAGCTGAGCATGAATTAGAGTCCGTTTGGAGGAAGTCACATCTGGTAGTCACATCTGTTATGCATGGCCATCACTGCCGCTGTTTGGCCTACAGTGCTTATTTTTTTCTTTCATTTAGAAATCTTTAATCCTGATGTCAGTGCACTTCATTAATTTTTTTTACTTTTATGTGTAAATGATTGTGTGTAGGGGTGCAGGAAAAAATCGATTTGAGCTCGAATCGCGTTTCTAACATTGAACGATTCAGAATTGATTCTCATTTTCAAAACAACGATTTTTTTTTCGGGTGCGGGTGTGCCTTCTCAGCCACCATAGTGCTAGGCAAAACAAGGAAGCAGCATGGCCTAGTAGGCTACAGGGGGGTGTGTAGTGTCGTGTTACGGTGTTTGTTGTTGCGCCGCTAAATTATGGAGGATGAAGAAAAAGAAATCCAGCCGCCTCCGCGGTCTTTGAAAGCAACCATTTGGAAACACTTTGGGTTTTACCGTCAACCCGGGTAAGAAAGGGCATGACACGACTCATGCGATTTGCAGAGACTGTAACGGTAAAGTATTTCGGGAATACTTCAAATCCCCGTTCTCACCTGGAAAGACATCACCCAGAGCACGCTTCACCACTTTGAAAAACTGCCACTCAATTGTGAACGGGCAAAGAAGATAACAAAATCCATCGCTTGTTTCATCGCAAAAGACCTGCGACCATACAGCGCAGTGGAGAGAGACGGCTTCAAATTCATGATTAAATAATTCATTCATTCATGATAAAACCTTTATAATTATAAAATCTTTATAAATGTACTCTGCTTTCATGCCAGCAGACCGGAGTAGATCCTGAGAATCGTTTTGAATCAAGAATCGTTTTTGAATCGGAAAATAATCGTTTTTTAATCAAATCGTTTGGATTTGAAAGAATCGGAAAAAAATTGAATCGTGACCCCAAGAATCGATTCTGAATCGAATCGTGGGATTCCCAAAGATTCACAGCCCTAATTGTGTGTATGTTCTTTATGTACAGTTCTGACTCAGCTGCTGTCTATCTGGATCAGGACACTCTCAGAAAGGCTATTTTCAATCTCAAAAGTCCTATTTTCCTGATTAACTATAAAATAAAAACAAGATAGAGTGATATCTATTTCTTAAGAAGTGCATTCGGTGATTAGAGGTACAGAGGTTGAATTATGAAGCTTTGAGCGGTTAAACAACGGGCTGCATGTTTCAGGAGAGAACTCCTCAGCGAGTGGCTGTTTGATCTCCAGCTTCTCAAAAACAAGGTTAGGTCCATGATGAATGTGAGCCAGGCAGAGATGAGAGAAAGAGGTGGAGATATTATGTAAGATCATTAGTAACAAAAGCATGAGCAGCATCTGCGCCCTGTTAATAAAAAACTGTCACTTAAAAATAAACCTGCTTTCAAAGTTAATAACTTCCACTCGCTGAACTAAGCAAGTCTCAGCACCGTTTATATCAATTTTAGTTTAATTAAAGAAAAACTGGACAAAGGATGTTGAATATGGAGCTGCCAGGCAGGAAGAAAAGAGGGAGACCACAGAGAAGATTCATGGATGTAATAAAGGAGGAAATGCAGAGGGTTGGTGTGACAGAGAGGATACTGGGGACAGGGTGAGATGGAGATGGAAAAATACAGTACATATTTTAATTAATGTGTTTATTAAAGGGAAATTCCCCCATAAAACTGATTCTAGTGTTTCATTTAAAAAACGACACTCTTCCTCAGCTGCGCACAAGCTGCTGGCAGAAATCTGAAATCGCAGCCTGCTGTGGTGAAGGAATCGATCACCATTAGTGCATCTCAACCGTCTGCACGCACGGTTTAATTTGTGTGCTCAGAGCTTCGTGTCATATGACCTGAGGTGGCTATATTGATTAAAGGTTTAGTGATGCCTGCACTTTAACTTTCTTTTAAAGTTAGGACAGCATGCAGCAATCTCAACACAAGAGCTCCTAATAAAAGATTTTTCAAGAGAGGATGAAAAGTAACAGGAGATGTTTGGATTTGAACTTTGTATTGGATGCAGTGTAACCTGCTCTCTTCCACTGAATCTGCTGTGATTAAAAGAAATCAAACAATTTTTGCTCTCCTTTTAGACCTTATTTTGTGACAACTGGAAGCTTGTTTATATAAAAGAAGATTGGTATTACAATACTGACCTCTTAAATATTTAATCTATTTAATGAATGGATGGATTTGGACTCTAATGCAGACTCCAAGATTTGATATACAGTTGCTGAAATGTTAAAAACTTCCATGTTTTGTCTACCAGGATCAGATCAGTTCTGCTTATGAAAATCAATTAAAATTCAAAAATGTTAATAGATTTCTTCACACGGAGACACATGCAGTCTCTCTGCCCACACACAGCATGGCGCGGTGCAATTTACCAAAATCTGAGTCTAAAATCTAAAACCTGCCCGTTCATCTCTGCAAACACACACACTGTTTTAGGTCTGATACATGAGTTCAAATGACGTATGCTTCATCAGAGTAAGAAAAGCATTGAGAAACTTCAGGTAAGCAAGTGCCTCCCTCTGTGAGTGTCTCTGGTTTGCGTAAACAATAAAACTGCGTAACTGGTTTTCAGGCAGTTCAGGTCTGAAAGTTTTTGTAACTATCTGTAATGAAGCCAAAGTACCGAGAACAACAGAGAGCAGTCTGGAACCCATATGGCACAGTAAAATTATAGTCAACATTTATGTTTTATATGGATTGTATGTTTCCTAACAAATAAGTCTTAAACTGTGAATTAAAGTAAGTAAAAAGCAAAGTAAAAATTTATTTATATAACACCTTTCAAAAAAAAAAAAAAAGCAAGCAAAAATGCTGGAAAATCAAAACAAAAAATTACTCAAAAGATGAGTTTTTAGCTGAGATCACAGAGCCCACAGATCTCAGACTCAAGTGACCCCTGTGTGTTTGTTTGTGTTTGTGTGTGTGTGTGTGTGTGGGGGGGGGGGCAGACTCAGCAGGGGCCACTGTTCTCAGCCTTGTATGATGCACAGCCAGCAGGCCCTGATTACATGGCCTCATGTGTGCATGTAAAAATTTTCTGACGTACGCTGGTGCTTGTCTGTGCAGAGCTCTAAAAGTCAAAACCAGAATCTTAAAGTGGACTCTGAAGTTAATGGGGGAGCCAGTGCAACTGAATTAGTAATGGTGTGATATGTGAGTACTTAGAAGACTTAGTCAGAAGTGTTGCAGAAACATTCTGACCAACCTGCAGGCGTTCCAAGTTTTCTTAAGACAAGTGAACAATGAATTACAATAATCTAGATGTGATGTGCTCAGAGTGTGACACAACAAAACTCAAGTTGACAGTATTTCTTAAGTGATTAAAAACAAGAGGCAACCAGAGATTTAACGTGAGTGTCCAAAGTGAAGACTGAGTCACCTCAAGGTTCCTGATAGAAGATTAAGGAAAGAGCAAATGTGGCAAGACGAGTTTCCATTACCTCAGGCACAAATCTGTCATGGCTCAAAAAAGGACTTCTGTTTTCTCTTCATTAAATTAGAAAAAACTGAGGAGTCTAAGGATCTGTAGCTTAAAAACATCTTATGGCTTAAAAGAGATATACAACTGAATGTTATCTAGCAATGCTAAAAAATGTCCTTAGAAGTGCTGAAGAAAGAGTAGATATAACAAAAACAACAAAGGCCCCAAAACAGAACCTTGTGGCACATCGCAGGCAAGAAAAGTGGAAGAGGACCTGAATTACTACCCTTCTGCACTTTCTCATTTATAATAGGTAAAATTATTTTAGAAAAAGAATCAAGTAAACATGTTTTAAGAACAAAATGTTAAAGGGGGCACTGTTATGATTAATTCATAGTAGAAAATACTGTACATAAGTGAGGTAAATTACAAACTGATTGCTTAGGATTAGAGTTGGGGGTCATCACTGATGATGGCTCAGCCCTCAGAGGGTTAAATTCATTTTCAGAAGCACACATTTGACTGTGAGCCAGCCAGGACTTGTTAAAAGCACTGGTGAGTTTCTGCCTCTGAATATCTGCAGCTTTCGCAATTTCTTTACTGCGAATGTGTGATGGTGTTTTAATTTTACAGGTCAAACCAGGGATCATCTAGAGATGATGTCCCAACAGCCACAATGCCAATAAGAATTAGATCACATCTTCCTTCAGAAATATTATTCTGGTGCCCTTTACTCAGTGCTTGTGGGTCAGACCACACCCTTTTTCAAACTTTATTTTCATTTTGATCTTAGCTTTACACCTGTAAAGCTTCATTACTGAGTCCTGTGAAGGCTCTGCTGTCAAGGCTGGTTCACGTATGAAATGAATATAAATATAAAACTATTTGGAGATTCCCAACTGACAAATATCTCATTTTAACAGAACTGTTTTAGGTTATGGCTGTTATAATATTCATTCATTCATTTTCATTATTTATTTATTTTTTTTACCCTCACAAAATGGAAAACTCTCACATCCGACTGAAGATTTTCTGAGAAAAGGTTGTGACAGAGGAGGACACTCATGTTTCCACTAAAGTTAAGAGGAGATTAAACAAGGAAGAGGGTGCGATTATGTGCAATAACATGCAAAGCTAATGTTTTCAGGGAAGTTAACTCCACAAAAAAACAAGCAGGCACATACATGCCTGGGAATGAGTCCGTTACAGTAGCACTTCACTGTGATGTCAGCTATATCCAGGAAATACTGCAAGACAAAGCCTACGTTGAATACACATAAACTAAGGCTAAAATTTGTCACATAGTCCACCAGCTATTTCCTCCATTTGATCTCTTTATTACAATTTCCCTGATCTGAATGTGATATGAATAGATTGCTTTATCCAACCCGCTGAAACCTGACAATTTTTTTCATCACACAATCATGTGAAAATTAAAGTTTCTCATAGGAATCTTTGCAGTCCTGTGAGAAGCTAAGTACACCCAACACTATCTCACATAACCACCTCAGTAGCAATAACTATCAATCTCTCACATTGTTGTGGAGGACTTTTGGCTCTCTCTTATTTACAGTGTTGCTTCAGTTCATTGAGGTTTACAGGCAATAATTTAGGCACAGCTCTCTTAAGAGCCTACCACAGCATTTCAATCAGGTTGAGGTCTGGACTTTGACAAAGTCTGTTCTGTTGGAGATTTGCTGCTGTGCTTGGGATGTACTGTTGTATGACCCAACTTCATCCAAGATTTAGCTATCGGACAGATGCAGGGTTCTAGCTTGCTGGTATTGTCCTGAGGTACTGTCACGCTGGGCTGAGAATTTAAGCTGTTAGCTATCGGAACAGATATCTGCTATCACCAGTTTGCAAGTGGTCATCCGGTACTGAGGGGGGCCTGGGGGAACCCCCTGCCCACTGTCCAATAACACCAGCCGGTGAATTTTTTTCCGGCTAGAACCCTGAGATGGCCTCACATTTGACTCTAGAATACCTTGGTATCGATGACTGCAAGGTGCCCAGGCCCTGTATGAGGTGTTTGTGAATTACAGCCAAACTTCTCATCACTTTGGTCTCATCTGTCCAAAGGATATCGTTCCAGAAGCGTTGTGGTTTGTTCAGATGCAGCTTTGCAAATCTAAGCTGTGCTGCCATGTTCTTTTTACAGAGAAGAGGCTTTCTCTTGGTAAACCTTCCAAACAAGACATACTTGTTCAGTCTTTTTCTAATTGTACTGTCATGAACTTTAACCTTTAACATGCTGAGACCTGTAGACTCTGAGATGAAGCGCTTGGGGGTTTTTCTTGGTTTTTTGTTTTTTTTCTGAACATTGCATGGTCTGACCTTAGAATGAATTTGCTGGGATGTCCACTCCCAGGAGACTGCCATACACACACTGAATGCTTCAGACCATCAAACTGCCAAAACATCTGCTTTAACAGAGGTGCTTACTGATGATCAGATAATCAACTGTATTTGAGTAGCAGCGCCTGGCTGCTACTTACCCTTTTATTTCCCGTGGAAGCAGGAAGTATGTACTAAGTTTTTCACAGGACTGCACAGAGCCCTGGGAAAACTTTTTCATATGACTGTTCATATTAAGAAAGCCATAAAATCCTACATTTTAAACACTGAACTGAGCAAATATTTGGTATTTTTATTGCAATTATTTATTTATTTATTTTTTATTCTTGTTACATTTCAGGGTATTTTTATGCCTCGTTTGTAAAACCACTAACTCCTTCACTCACTCCTCTGCCCTTTACAGTAGTTATAATGATTGACATATTAATTACAGTAATGTAGCTATCAGGACAGAGCTAAATGGCAGTGAATGTTTGACCTAGTGGTTGGATGCATAAATAGGCAAATGCGTGAAGGGCTGAAGGGTGATGATATTTCACTGCTGTTCCCAACAGTCCAAAAACTTATTAGGTTTAAAGACATGTTTAATCTTCGGAAAGTCTGGCTTTATGTGTTGCATCTGGTCTACAGTTTGTGCTGAAGAGTACCTGAAACAGACGGTATGCCAGTCACTGTTAAGGGCCTGGAGGTACTGCTCATCGTAGATCCTCTGTTTGCATCCCGCACACACGGGCAAACTTCCTCCAGCTGTAACGATATGAGACCGACATGTTGATATAACCATATTAAAGCTCATTAAACATAAAATCATAAACAGTTCTTACAAAGAGACGCATGTGTGTATTTGTGTGTGTATATGCCTCCTTTGTTGCTTATGCAAAAGGCTATTCAAATCACCACGGCTGGTTTATAATCCACATTTGAGAACACACAAATCAAACAAACACAACACACACAGCACATATCCTCCATCATTACTTCCAGAGCAGTAACACTGGACCATTTGACGGTGCAGTTTTAATGAGCACACTGCTCAGCAGGTGGCAAACCACCAATTTGTTGCATTGCCCTATTTAATGGAAAAACTCCTGTTTGTTATCAAATCCTAACATTTAAAGAAACACAAGTCTTTTTTTGTCTGAAATTAAAGGATAATATTCAAACTTTGGCAATGAGAAAAATGAAAAGATTCGGACCAAAATGGCATAAAATATCCAAGATTCCAAAACTACTGACAGCACGTTTGGAAAAGTAATAAGAGGCCTTTATTTTACTTTTCCAACCTACCATGAATGCCCGAACTTGGATGTTTTATGGCATGTTTTTAGACATAATCTTTCCATTTTCTTATTGCTACTTGCCTACTTGACTGGATTATAAAACTAAGATTTGAAATTGGGAAAGAATATCTTACTCACTTATTTAACAGTTTTTAAGATGAAACAAATCAATGTTGGCAGCTCAAAAACTGTTTCTAAATTAATTTTAGTTCATAAGCCATGTGCAGCCAATGAGTTTGATCTATCTCACTGCACACCACCCTATTAAAAACAGCTCCAAAATATCCCTTTATTATAAATAAATACATTCTGAAAACACACTTGATGAACAGATAACAAACAGCCTGAGATGTCTTATGAACCCTAGACTCCTGCAGTAATCAGTGCACAATTATTTGCTAGTTAGAATTGGCAATAATTATATTACAATAATTAATATATTACTGCAAGAACTCTGGAAAGTTTATTTTGACTCTTTTTTTCACAAACTAATTGTACAAAAGGCACAAAATGAGCAGTTGCACAATCATTTATGATGTCACAACCCTGCTCGTAAGGCTATAACAAAAGGGTGGACACACTGTTTAGGCAGTTAATTCATTTATTAAATAGACTTAAATAGTGGCTCCATAGTGTAGAAGGGGGTGCAGAAATCAGTAAAATCAGTGCTGTAGGGAGTGCACGATGCTGCTTTTATTTGCCTTGCAACTTGGATATCAAGTCGTGTACCAGAAAAGTTGGATGTTGGAGTACAGATGCAAGTAGTAAAGTCAGAAAAATATTTTGCTCCCTAGGGCAACATGGTGGTTAGCACTGTTGCCTCACGGCAAAATGGTCTTCGGTTTGAATCCACCACTGGGACCACTCTGTGTGGCGTTCACATATTTTCCTTGAATTTGCTTGGGTTTTTCCAGGGTCCTCCAGTTTTCCCCCCACAGTCCAAAGATATGTAGTTAGTGTGGTTAGGTTAATTGGTGACTCTAAATTGCCCATAGGTGTGAATGTGAGTATGAATGGTTGTCTGTTTCTCTGTGTTAGCCCTGGTGACCTATCCAGGGTGTACCCCACCTCTTGCCCTATGACAGCTGGGACAGGCTCCAGCTATCTTGGATTGTGAAGTTAGAGATGGCAGGGCTCCGACTTCCGAATTGGAAGCCCAGGTTGAGGGGGTGTTCCAGTTGAAAAATGCAACTGGGAACTTCCTACTTCCAACTTCAAATGGAACACACCAGGAGTGTGGAGGTGTCTGTGGGTGTTGTAGGTGCAGTAAATAACACACTAAAGAGAAACTAAAGAGAAACTAAGCTGATGCATGGCATGGCAGCAGGCAGGTACACATATGTGCATCATGACATCAATATTTCATTTTTTTAATATTGTAGTTATCATCAAAACTGGTATACACTACCTCTAACTACACCATGTACACTTGATCATTTTCTTTTCAAAATACAAACTAACATAAAAAAGTAAAGTAAAATTACACAGAATTAAAACTAGATATCTGCTTTCTTCTATTTCTTCAGTGATAAGAGCCGCTTCCACGAGAGGAATGTTATTATCAAAGATTCCTCCTCTAATGAGGAAAATCTTCATTACGATTAGAGTTTCAGAAAAAAGCTATTTGGCAGAGTTAGAATAATTTATCCTGCAGTGATAGTTCCATCTACTGCAAAGGATGAGGCGGCGGCAGCCGCCAATGTTAGGCTGTCAGATGTATTTGCTGGCGGAGTTCATTTGCCTAAAAACACGTCACACAGTTTTCACTTCCTGAGCAGGAGGAGACAAGGCACAGTAAGTAACAGCAAACATAAACAGAGCAGCCATTTGAAAAGCATTTCATCCACAGTGATCCTGTTTGGACTGTACAGATGCTACTGCTTCAGGTTCCCCTGCATTACTCTTCAGAGCTTCACCGATGAGCTGTCTGAACTCTTAAACTTGCAGTGCACCCAAGAGTAACATCACCACTGTCACCTCAGAGTAACCGCTGAGTGTGTCTCCTCTTCAGCACAGCATTTCAGCACAAAGGAACAGTGGTATCAGGACACTGAGTTTTTCTGCATATACGAAGCAGCTATAAAGACGTAAAATGTTGAACACAGGTCAGGTCAAAGTTCAACGTGTACTGTAGCAGGAGTACTGCAACACAAAATCTGGATACTGGTGGCAGTGTATTGCTAAAACTGAACTTTGCAAGGCAACTTCAATTATTCATCCCTCCTCTGAACTGAAAGCCGTTTTGGCAGAGCTTTGGGTGCTGATGTCTGCTGCTAATGCTTTTCTTTTCCAATCCTCCAACCTCCTCTCTTTAATCACTAAACATTTTTTCACCATCTTTTTTACGGTGAAGCATTTCTCTCCATGATATCTTCCTTCCTGCTGACTTCAGAGAGGACAGACAGAAACACACCTACATTCTTGCACAAACTGTAAAACCTGTGCAGGTGCAGGAGAGCACGCCCAGCCCACTCTGACTTAAAGCAGACACTTCCAGATTAGCTAATCACACTCTAATGCAAAGTGAAACCTTACACGGGAGGTCCACCGTTCACTTTAGAGAACCTGACTGACAGCTCAGCGTGCACAGTTATATCACACCACATGGCAAACAAGATCTGCAATGTGGTTTACCAACTGTCAAAACCTTATATTCTCTGATCACCAATGATGCGTTGAAGTCTAGAAAACAATCCACTGAAAAACATAAAAGATAAAAAAAAAAAAACCTTACTCAATAACGAGATCAAAAGGTTAACTGACTGATTGATATAATTAAATCTACACCGGTCACACACCCAAGGTAATCATGGAGTCTTCTGGATTATTAGTTTGGTGCAGGCGCAGCAGGAAACTCTGCCTTCAGTATGTTTTTCACTCAGTGTGAAGCGGGCTCTTAAAGGGCAGTCATTTCTCATGTAACAGCCTGTTTATAAGTAGTGCATGTTGGATTATTAAAGAAGGCTGGTGGCAGATGAAGAGTGTGGTGGTGGCCTGAGGGTGAACATAGCATACAAACATGCTGGCCGCATCCACTCGAAGAATGGCTTCATCTGCAGAACAATATAGGCATACAGCCTGACGCTCCCTGCCTACAAAAAGACGTCTGCGCAGCAAACAGAGAAATAAAGCATTATACAGCGCTTAGTGCCAATTTTTTGTTGGAGTATCCTCTGCGTTTTGAGGAGCAGGGGATGCGCCGCCGTCTCTGCATCGCCCGCCCAGCCGAAGCGCGTAAACACTCCGCAGGTCCTTACCTTCCTCCTCTCCCATGCGTTCGTCCTTCCAGGTGCAGCAGAGCAGCATCAACCTCATTCACACACGGAGCTCCGGGAGAGAGCGAGCTGCCTCTGGTCGACGGATAAAAGGTGTCCACCGACACACACCGCAACGCGCCCGGGGGTCGTGTCGCTGCGCGTCGGTCGCTCCCTGCGGCGGCCCACACAGCTTCCTTCTGCCTGCTCCCTTCACGTTTCTGCGGCGCTTCATTCAAGAGAGCCGCTGACCAATGAAGCTGCCGAGCAGTGCAGCGGAAACAGGGGCTGACCAACCAGAAACACGCCCTGCTTAATGAATCCTGGCGGAGGAGGGTGGGAGACGGTGCAGAAACGCCACCCCAGTAACTTCAAGATAACTACAAGTAGCCTGAGTGTGATCTAGTAGAAAGGTAGGTAAAATATTAACATGTTGATCCATGCTAGTCTTGAAAGGGTTTGAGATATCAAGTAGGTGGAAGGGCTGGAAGTAGTTGGGTGGTTAAGTGTAATTACAGAGAAGTACAAGAAAGTACAAAGATATATATATAAAAAAAAAGAAGCTGGCAAGAGGTGAAAGAAGATGAAGTGCAAATAGAGGTTTTTAGTGGTTGAGAGAAGTAGAAATGTACCTTGACTTGAAACCCATAAAAGCAGCTCATATGTCACAGTATAGTCTGAAACATTTGCAGTGTATTCACTGTAAACAGTAGCATTAAAGTTTGATTTAAAGGATAAGAGATGAAAACAGCTGAAGAGTTGATGTAAGTTTAAATTGTGAACATGGTTATCAAAAGGTAATTAATGATTTTAATGCGTGGAGCTTAAACATCAATTTCAATTTCAATTTCAAAAAACTTTATTCATCCCCGAGGGACAATTTATGACCAATCTATCTCTATTGGACTACCCACAGGCCTTAAGGTGGCAGTATATAATTCATTACTGAAAACGTTATCACTTGACCCAGCTGTATTAGCTAGTTATAAGCCAGTCGCCAACCTTATTTTTATCTCAAAAATTCTTGAAAGTGTAGTTGTAAAACAGGTAACTGATCATCTGCAGAGGAACGGTTTATTTGAAGAGCTTCAGTCAAGATTCAGAATTCATCACGGTACAGAAACAGCGTTAATGAAAGTTACAAATGAGCTTCTTATGGCCTCTGACAGTGGACTCATATCTGTGCTTGTCCTGCTAGAACTCAGAGCAGCATTCAATACTGTTGACTATAATATTTTATTACAGAGATCAGAGCATGCCATAGGTATTAAAGGTACTGCACTGCAGTGGTTTGAACCATATCTATCTAATAGACTCCATTTTGTTCATGTAAATGAGAAGTCTTCTTCACACACTAAAGTTAATTATGGAGTTTCACAGGGTTTTGTACTTGGACCAGTTCTATTTACATCAATTAGGCAGTATTATTAAAAGGCATAGCATACATTTTCATTGCTATGCAGATGATACCCAGCTTTATTTATCCATGAAGCCACATGACACACCAATTAATTAAACTGCAGGAATGTTTTTGAAATTCAGATAAAATTGAAGTTATTGTACTCGGCCCTACAAATCTTGGAAACACATTGTCTAACCAGATACTCTGGATGGCATTACTTTGGCCTCCAGTAACACTGTGAGGAATCTTGGAGTCATTTTTGACCAGGATATGTCCTTCAATGCACATATTACACAAATATGCAGGACCAATTTCTTGCATTTGCACAATATCTTTAAAATTAGAAACATCCTCTCCCAGAGTGATGCTGAAAAACTAGTTCATGCATTTATTACTTCTAGACTGGACTATTGTAATTTACTACTATCAGGTTGTCACTGAAAAACCATCAGCTGATCTAAAATGCTTCAACAAGAGTACTGACGGGGAGTAGAAAGAGAGAGCATATTTCTCCCCTATTGGCTTCTCTTCACTGGCTCCCTGTTAATCCAGAATTGAATTTAAAATCCTTCTTCTCACATATAATCAGGCCCCATCTTATCTTAAAGACCTCATAGTGCCATATCACCCCAATAGAGCACTTCACTCAGATTGCAGGCTTGCTTGTGGAGGGAAAATAGGATGTTAACCTCTTAGCAGGAGAAATTGATGGTTGCCCATTGATTGCATTGAGATTTTTTGCTGTCTGACACTGATTGCAAGTAGTTGTGGCAACTAGCTGGTTGACCAAAAGTTGAGTATGGTCAGCCTCTGGGCAAGCTGACTGCACAGGTCACTTGGTGTGAAGCAGCCTGTCTCCAAACAGTCACAGCCTGTCTCAGGCCAACTGCAATCACTCTCAAACAGATTGGTCAAGATTTGCAAATAATTGCGGTCTAATTTATAAACACAGACAGACTATCAACATTTTGTAATAAATCTGAGTGAGCCTGTACCGATGACTGCAACTTGACTGAAATGTGTCTCTTTGCAGTAGAGGACTGGACTCATCTGGATGCTAACAGGTCGTTGTCCTGAAGTAACTACGTCACTGTTTGTGAAGGAATTTCTGTTTCAAATCTGTGAGGTTCTGGCTGGACTCTGGATGTAATTAGCTAATGTGAATTCCTGTTTAATGTGAATTTCTGTGTATGTAGACAGCAACAGATTTGCCATTTTTGCCACAGTATCTATCACAGTTAATTGCAGTATTATCACAAACAGATTGGATGTAATTACCAACTTGACTTCATTCAATCACAAATTGATAGCAGGCTGACTGTCTTATGATTGTTTTATTGCACTAAAACAGCAATAAAATGGTGATGAAGATGGCATCTGTCTGCGAGTGGTTGCAGACCTGGTCCCCGTCTTCAAAGCAACGATTTCAAAGGCAGCAAGACTGCAAATGTATTGCACAAAATTGCCATAATTTAAATTGTGCTGTACTCTCCAAACACAGTTTTCCCATGTGTGACTATAGCATTAATGGGCACCAAATTAAAATACTGTTTGCCTTAAAAATCATTAAGTTGGGGCGCCTGGGTGGCTTAGTGGTTAAGCTGGCGACCACATACACACGTTGCGGTGC
Organism: Archocentrus centrarchus; assembly: GCF_007364275.1. Taxonomy (NCBI): domain Eukaryota; kingdom Metazoa; phylum Chordata; class Actinopteri; order Cichliformes; family Cichlidae; genus Archocentrus; species Archocentrus centrarchus. The sequence goes on along the minus strand of NC_044358.1, from coordinate 27,610,033 downwards.
GGGCGGCGCGGGTTTGCCCGCGTGTCTTCCCCTGTATCTTTCCCCCATTTCCTGTCTCTCTCCACTGTCACGAAAAGCTGCTGTGACCAAAAATGAAAAGAAAAAAAAAAATCATTAAGTTATTATTTGATGATGATGGACTTAATGCCTCTTTAAAAGTAAAACTACACTACAGCTTCACAATGACACAATGCAGTAAAGCCTCTGCTGCTGGAACAACAGTGTAAGCTACTTTTACAGGATGTGGATCACAGGTCAGTGGTTCTCCCAGGAGATCTTCAGGGAACAGCAGTATGAGATGAGTTCATTACTTCCAGCTGGCACAATAAGAACAGAGTTTAGACTCACCACACGGGTACTCTGGCAAAATTTGCACACTTAACTTGGTTTGTTTTCATAACAGTGAAGAAATCCTATACATACAATAAATCTGATGATAAGGGATTCATTTTGCTCAGTGGAAAAAACAGAAAAGTTCTAAGTAGGCAGAACTTGAACCCAAGACACCATTTCAATGTTGAACCTATCCTGCAGAGCACCCCCACCACCACCAGATGGTTTTGATCAGCCTTTGAGACAGGCTGAAAGAAGTAATAAATAAGAAGGCAAAAGTTCTTTAAACAAATTTTATTTTGTTATTTGTTAAAGCAAATAAAATGCCGGGATGTCCGGGAACAAGTCACATGTGTGCCGTGGAAACATAAAAAGTGCAAAACCACACTGTTCCTCCTTATAAAAACAGTTTTAAATAAAGATGAAGAGTGTCCCACGCCACATAAGACAGGGTCTGACCCAGCGAGGCTCAAAGACAGTTCTTACACAGCACCGAGTCAAGGAACTGAAGCCATCAAATTAGTACAAAATACAGTACACAGTTACAGGAAGAGATGGGGTCACTTGGCAACAGCGCTCATGAACCTTTGGTCAGTAAAGCTTTTTTTTTTTAAAAGCAGCTCAAGTAAATAAAGAACAGGGATTTTATGCCTCACGTAAACACAACGGCACTCCCATTAAAATAAAGTATTAATCTGTATTACAGTTAATAACAGTGAATAAATGCAAAAGCAAAGGATTGTTCACACATTCCTGATAACAAAAAAAGCTATGAGTCAAATCATGGTGCAACAAATCTTGAATAATGACCAGTTACATAAATGTAAATGAGACTAAAAATTTGAAGCAGACTAAATCACAACACATAATGAAACATTCACACACACACAGAGGCACAGAGACAGACAGACACACACACACGTCGTGTACATAACAGAGCAGTATCTGATTGATATTTGAACCCACTGCTTTTCTCCTTCCTGTAAATAATTAAACAGTTTTTTAAAAAATTGTCTTCAGCAGAAAATGGCAACATGTAAAGAAAAAAAAAACTGAGAAAACTGAACTGCACAGCAACAAGAATCAGCAAAGTTGCTGAGAGCAGATGGGTTGGCTGGAGCCCCAATTCCTGCCGCTTTATACCCAGCAGGCCTAAAAATGGCAGCAGAGAAAACGGGGAGCCAGAAACTGCACTGACATTGGCCAGATTTCATCAGATTTCAGACAAGCTTTGACCAACCCGACCCCTGTGACAGAGGAGTACACGAACTCCGCACTGCCCAGCGAGACGGATCACCTTGATTTAGTTTAGGATTAAAACAGAAAGGGAACTCATTCGTGGGTCACATTGGCAGCCAATGGTTCAGACCAACCATATGCCCAAACAATACACACACGCACACACACATACACACACACGCGCGCGCCCACAGCAACACATGGTGACAAACACGGTCATTGTATTTTAAGTAGGCCGGTGCAGTACAGAGTTAAAGCTGGTTAACTTGAACACATTAATGATTAAAGGCACTGTCAATAACATACGTCACATCGGAACATGTACAAAATTCTGGGTCGGTGGGTTTGTGTAAAAACAGACACTGAAGTCAAGTAAGTAAGAACAAACATCTTTACAGGTTGTCTAATGGGGCTTTGCATATAAAATGTACATTCTCGATCATGCAGTAGCACCATGGTTTCTTGAGGTCACTGGATCTCGAGAGATCCTCTACTTCCTCCTCCCACAGAATTTGCCCTGGCATCCTGCAAAAACACCAGCAACACTTTAGCCTCTGCTTAGCAGCCACTTTTTTTTCAGGATTCTTCTCAACAATGTTTCACTCTCTGCATGATGTGTGTGCAAATCCTTTACCTCTATAGATTCCTCCGCCTCCTCCTCCACCTGCACCACCAAAGAAGCCCTGCAGTGGACCATACTTTGCTGCTTTGGCTGCAAAACAACAGAAACAATATTCTTTTTAGGAGACTTGTTTGGTTTCCAGTCTGATGGTGATTCTCATGCATCTGCTTTAATGTTAGCCAGAAGATTACCTGACTGTATACAATCACATCTCCCTCCAATAAATACTGTATCAGAGATGTATTTAAAATCTGGGAAAATTATATTCACATAGCAGAGCTCCTCTGATGACTTTGAATTTAGATTTTTTTTTTGTCACTCTATTCTCCAAATGAATATTTGTGTATTTAATTGTTATCTTGACTTATTTTTGTTTTCTATTTTTATGGGGAAAAACTTGTTGTATACAAACATCTGGCGCTCTTAAATAAAACAAGCACAATATGATTCATTTCCTTTCACCAAATTGTACTTCTACTGCACAACTGTGTGATGTGGCTTTTTTTTTCGGCATGTCTGATTGAAGTTCATGCTTCTGGTAAGCAGCACAAGCAGCAGCCTATTAAGGATACTGATAAAAAAAAATCAAGGCAGGAAATGCCTGCCTCGAAACACAGATGCTGGAAATTAAATTATAGATAGATTTACTGATGAATTGAGAGCTGGAGTCTATCCTAGCTGCCATAGCGCAAGGTACACCCTGGAGAGGTCACCAGCCTGTCACAGGGCTAACATGAGAGAGACAACCATTCACACCTATGGGCAAGTAACCTAAGCATGGAAGAAGCTAGAGTACCTGGAGAGAACATGCAAACTCCACCCTGGTGGATTCAAACCCAGGAACTTATTGCTGTGAGGCAACAGTGCTAACCACTGTGCCACCATGCTGCCCCACATTAGGTATAAATTTCATGAGTCACTTGCTTCTGGTAAGAGGTAGAAGTCAGGTATTGGTCCCGATGGACTAAAATCGATAAATAACAGTACAAGAACAGTTTCTTCCCATCTGCAGTTGGACTACTTAAGAAGGTTTAGTATCCCTCCTCCAGTCACTTATTCAGAGCATAAAAATTTGACTCCATTGCACTGTATTATATATTTTGATATTTTCCAGTTTTATATATTATTTCTTGTCAGTACCACTGTTTGCACCTTATTCCAAGAAATATTCCTTGTTTGTTTAAAATCTTGGCATTAAACCTGATTCTGATTTTGTCCAGAGATTCACACATGCACCCTTGAAAGATGCACTTCAGATCTCCTGAGTGATCTAACCGATGATGTTACAGTCCCTAAAATAGCATGTGCTTTCGATGAAATTATCCCACAAGCAGTAATATCAGAGTTCATGAAAATACAGATTATCGTGTGTACAGCATACGGGCTGTGCACCATCTGCACTGACCAGTGTGCACCCATTTTCCCAATTCATCTTAATAATCTGACATGTCGGCATACTCTGCCAAAAAGCAGAATTAATGAGAGATGAACTGGAAAATGAGCAGAGATTCAGGGGAAAATCACTCACTGAAACAATGGATTTATAATGTGTTTTATTTTTGCATGTGTGAAGTAATCTAATCAGAGGATGTGGTTGTTTGGTACCTTGTTGAGGAGTCAGCGGGGCTGGCACATATGCACCTACACAACAACAAAGACAAGAGGTGGTGTCAGCAGAGCAATGTTAGGATGAAACCACTTTGGGTCTGTCACAGGGGTTGATGCATTTCTTCTGGCCAGGATGTGGTGAGAATTAAACTGTTGACATTACAGAAGATCACACAGGAGGCACTCAAATGTGGAGCTGAGCTGTCTGGTCCAGACACATTGTCAGTGCAGACAAGTGACCAGACAACAGTTTCTCCTGTCTGTGTTTTGCATTTAGAACACAGACATTTAATCTTGTAGACAGAGGTGTATATGCTTTGTCTATTTAAACTGAAGCAATTTCAGTAACGTGGGCTGTGACCAGCTGTTCAGTCTAATTTGTAAGATTTATTGCAATAAAACCAGCACCAGTTTAATATGCTTCACTGTTTAAAGGAATCAAATCAGCTTCCTGTGTGTTAACATGTTAATTGGGGGTGTGTGTGTGTGGGGGGGGGGGGGGGGTGTACTGAGATAAAATTGTTTTGAAGTTAAAATTGAAAAGTTCCCATATCCCCTTTGGTCTGAAAAAAAAAAAACCCTCAAGTGTCTGTTAAGATGATCAAAAATGTTTATGTGTAATCATATTCAAATAACCACAAAAATTCAGGACTTTTCAAGTTTAACATGAGATATTTTTGAGTTGGATGAGAGGATACAGTAGATATCTCTACTGTATCTTAACTAGTAAAGTGACCATGATAAGCATGACATGGAAACTGTGTGCAGAAGCTGGAGATACATTTACATGGAAGTGGCCAGCATAAAGGGAAGGAGAGGGAAGAATAAATAATGATGAGCCATGAAGTAATGTTTGTCCAAATACGGTTTCTGCATCATTTACTGCATTAGAATATTGTTGGGGGAAAGTGAAACGTTCTGTCGCTCCCCTCTCCTTTTCTTTATGCTCTGAAGTGGAAACAGTTTGTCTGTCCTGCCTTCCTGTTACCTGGGTGATGACAGCTCAATATTAATCCAGGCCCTGATCCAGAAACAAGGATGAAAAGTTAAACAATCATCTGTGTGCTAAATCCACCTTTAGGTGGAGGTTAGTTTGGATACAAATGGATTTGCTGTGAATGTACTGTGAATTACACTCACTGTCACTTCATTACGTACATCTGTTCAGCTGCTTGTCAATGCAAATATCTAACCAGCCAATCACATGGCAGCAATTCAATGCATTTAGGCATGTAAACACAGTCAAGATGACCTGCTGAAGTTCAAACTGAGCATCAGAATAGGAAAGAAAGGGGATTTAAGTGACTTTGATTGTGGCATGGTTGTTAGTGATGGGCTGCTCTGAGTATTTTCAGAAGCTGTTGATCGACTGGGATTTTCCCACACAACAAATTCTAGGGTTTACAGAGAATGGCCACAAAAAGACAAAATATCCAGTGAGCATCAGTTTTCTGGATGCGCTGTTGATGCCAGAGGTCAGAGGAGAACGGCCAGAGTGCATCAAGCTAATAGGAAGGCAGCAGAAACTTAAATAAACACTTGTTACAAGCAAGGTATGCAGAAGAGCACTTTGTCTATGCACAACACCTTGGACTACAGCAGGAGAAGACCACATCAGGTGCCACTCCCGTCAGCTAAGAGTAGGAAACCAAGGCTATAGTTTGCACAGGCTCACCAAAATTGAACAACAGAAGACTGAAAAACACTGCCATGATTTCTGCTGTGACATTCAGATGGTAGGGCAAGAATTGGGTGTAAGCAACATGAAAGCATGGATCTATCCTGCCTTGTATCAGTGGGTCAGGCTCGTGGTAGTGTAATAGTGTGGAGGATATTTTCTTGGCATACTATGGGCCCCTTAGTACCAACTGAACATTGTTTAAATGCCACAGACCACCTGAATATTGGTGCTGAGCATGTGTATCCTTTTATGACCACAGTATATTCATCTTCTGATGGCTGCTTCCAGCAGGATAATGAACCATGTGACAAAGCTCAAATCAAACTGGTTTCTTGAACATGACAGTGACAGTGACCCTCACCCCTAACTCCAACTCTAACCCTCACTGCCCTCAAGTGGCCTCCACAGTAACCAGATCTCAATCCAACAGAGCACCTTTGGGATGTGGTGGAACGGGAGAGTCACATCATGGATGTGCAGCCATCAAATCTGCAGCAACTGGGTGATGCTGTCATGTCAATATGCACAAAAATCTCTGAGTAATGTTTCTAGCAATTTGTTGAATCCATGCCATGAAGATTTAAGGGAGCTGTTGTGAAGTGTTATTGCCTCTTCTTGGGGTACTTATTCTCGTGTGACAGTCCACTCCTACAGTATACAGCCACACACTCTCGTACCATCCTACCACTGCTTTCTGCCTTTGCTCCCACATTCTAAAGATAAATGTCTCTGTTTTGTCAGTAGTCACCACTGATTCAGAACTGTTTATCACCAACACAAGTAAGTAGCATGTTACATAACATCTAGTGTAAATTCATCAACGTTTTAATCATTTTTGCATACAAGAAGTAGTTATTTTACCTTGGTAGTACTGCTGAGGGTATCCTCCTCCATAAGCAGGAACTAAACATGTAAATTTGAAAAACAGTTATATTGGAGACTTCACAAACCTACAGATGGAAAATATGTTATAGAATGTGAATTGGATCCACATCTAAAAGAATTTGTGTCAGCAAGAAGTCCATTTGCACTAAATGTTTTGCAAGTAAGTTATGATTAAACAATCCAGCATTACTCTGAATATGACAACTTGACCTGATTTTCATAATTACAGATTTCTCAGTTTGGCAAACCTCCCTGCTGGAAAAACGGCACTGCAAAAATGAAAGTTATTAAACCATCTGCGGTAACATTTCACACAGACGGATGGGTCTGTGTTCACTGGGAGAGGGATTAGGGCAGAGAGTTTTTATGACTAGCCTGGACAGTGTCTGTGGGGAAGTGAGAGCAGGCCGAGCTGTCGGCTGCTGCTGTGTGATTACACTGATCCATCACTGGTGGGCAGAGGAAGAGGCAGGTCTAAAAGCTGTGCAGCGAGTATAAATATTATTGTGGACCACTGAAGAGAAATATGTACCATATTAATCCACTAAAGACTGAAACCGAGGGAGACTGAGCAGAAAAATGTTAACAGTCATGCTGTGATCCTCACCTTGCTGATATCCACCACCTCCAATATTGCCATAGCCTGTTCAAATTAAAAGACAATAATCAAACCATGAGAATCTTTCTGTTCATCTGATATACAGTAAATTAAAGTTTTATATTTCTATGCAGTGTAATTTTTATTTTTTTAGTATATTACCACAGTATTGTTGCTTCAGGCCCTAAAGTGGCATGTGGCCAGTGGCTCAGCTAAAGTCACATTAACAACCTCATCCAAATTACCCCTGGGAGAGTACTGATATTTCAGGGCAGGACTCCTCAGGGGGGTTTATGTTATCGTCAAACAATCACACAGTGATGTTCTGCACAGTAATATGTTCTCCAGGGCAAAATGATGTGTCGTTGACTTGCTCCATTTACAGACTCCTAACGGTACAGAAATACTGCAGGAATTACTGCCGTCAGTGGAGCTTGCCTTTGCAGAAGCAGGATGTTTTCTTTTTGGCTGAATCACTTGATATAATTCCACATTTCTCACTGTTATACTAACTCCACTAAACATGCTGTTTCCTTTGTCAGAAAACTCGTTCACAGCACATTTACCATGTTTACATTGTGATTGTACTTTCATGTACTGCAGCAGTAATAGGCCTGTTACGTTACCTGGTCTGGGCACTTTAACACCAGCACCTGCAGCTCCAGGATACACAAGTCCATCTGTCACACAGACAAAAATTGGCTTACATGTGGTGACCCTCTAATATAGTGCTATAGCTTCCCTGCTTATGATTGTGGGCCACATAAAGAATTATACACTCTTTGAATAATGCCCCCAGTTGTTTTCCTTCATTAAAGCAGTTTCTCATTCCTTATACGCTGCGCCCCAAACAGAAACTTATCAGCATGCTGGCCAATTTCCTGGACAGGAAGCGCCATGAGATGGCATCTCCTCACCAACTGTCACTTTGTGCAGTGGGCTGGATGACTTTGTTGTTTTTTTTGTTTTTTTTTAAAGTCAGGGAAACATTGTGCATCAGTGATGACAGGCCGATCTCCTTATATACAGTGGCTTGCAACTTGAACTTTTCCATATTTTGTCACATTACAACCACAAACATAAATATATTTCACTGGAATTTAATGTGAAAGACCAACACAAAGTGGTATACAATCGTGAAGTGGAAAGAAAATTATACATGATTCAAATCATTTTTTACAAATAAAAAACTGAAAAGTGCGGTGTGCAAAAGTATTCAGCTCCCCTGAGTCAATACTTTGTGGAACCACCTTTTGCTGCAGTTACAGCTGCAAGTCTTTTAGCGTATGTCTCCACCAGCTTTGCACATATAGTGACTGAAATTTTTGCCCATTCTTCTTTGCAAAACAGCTCAAGCTCAGTCAGATTAGATGGAGAGAGTTTGTGAACAGCAGTTTTCAGATCTTGCTACAAATTCTCAATTGGGTTTAGGTCTGGACTTTGACTGGGCCGTTCTAACACATGAATATGTTTGGTTTTAAACCATTCCATTGTAGCCCTGGCTTTATGTTTAGGGTCGTTGTCCTGCTGGAAGGTGAACCTCCGCCCCAGTCTCAAGTCTTTTGCAGACTCCAACAGGTTCTCCTCCAAGATTGTCCTGTATTTGGCTCCATCCATCTTCCCATCAACTGACCAACTTCTCTGTCCCTGCTGAAGAGAAGCAGCCCCAGAGCATGATGATGCTGCCACCACCATATTTGACAGTGGGGATGGTGTGTTCAGAGTGATGTGTAGTGTTAATTCTCTGCCACATATAGCGTTTTGCATTTTGGCCAAAAAGTTCAATTTTGGTCTCATCTGACCAAAGCACCTTGTCCCACATGTATGCTGTGTCCCCAACATGACTTCTGGCAAACTGAAAACGGGACTTTTTATGGTTTTCTTTTAACAATGGCTTTCTTCTTGCCACTCTTCCATAAAGACCACATTTGTGCAGTGCACGACTAATAGTTGTCCTGTGGACAGATTCCTCCACCTGAGCTGTGGATCTCTGCATTTCGTCCAGAGTCACCATCGGCCTCTTGGCTGCATCTCTGATCAGTGCTCTCCTTGTGCGGCCTGTAAGTTTAGGTGGACAGCCTTGTCTTGGTAGGTTTACAGTTGTGACATACTCTTTCTATTTCCAGTTAATGGATTGAACAGTGCTCCGTGAGATGTTCAAAGCTTGGGAAAACTTTTTATAGCCTAAGCCTGCTTTAAACTTCTCCACAATCTTATTCCTGAGCTGTCTGGTGTAATTGTACTGAGATTAGATTACACACAGGTGGACCCTTTTTAATCATTAGCAGTCATCAGGCAACGTCTGAATGCATTTGGTTGCACTCAGAGAAAAGGGAGCTGAATACTTTTGCACACCACACCTTTCAGTTTTTTATTTGTAAAAAATGTTTTGAATCATGTATAATTTTCTTTCCACTTCACAATTGTATACCACTTTGTGTTGGTCTTTCACATTAAATTCCAGTGAAATATATTTATGTTTGTGGTTGTAATGTGACAAAATATGGAAAAGTTCAAGGGGTACGAATACTTTTGCAAGCCACTGTACATAGTCCAAGTTGACCGTATCCCTCTGAATCATGATGAAAGACAAAATAGAAATATTATCCCGCTAAAAAGCAGTATTTATCTTTATTTCCATATTAATTATTATCAATAAACTTTATTAATTTTATTCTTAATGTTATTGGGTTCACTGACCTTGATAACCTCCTGCTGCCAGTGGGATTCCTGGTCTTTCTCCAGCTCCGCCCACAACTACAAAAAAAATCACAACACAACCCCGTGTGAGCCTACATGTGCAAAAAACGTGAACATGGCAGCAGTCATCAATCTCTGCCCGAACTTTAGATGGAGCTGTTTTATCATAAAGTGACCAAGTGATTCCAGCTGTATATTTAACTTTATTGTATTTACCTACAATGCAATTTTAAAAAATATATTTATACCGGTACTGTACTGTATATTCTTTTCTTTCTTTTTTTTTAACAGTACATGGCTGAATGGTGTGTGTTTGTTGTGTGGAGCCTGATATAGATGTGTTTTTAACATTGCAGGCTTCAATTTTATTCTCTTCTGTTGGTAATTATTCCGTAATTTGACATCAGCTGACAGATAAAACTTCCATATATATGAATATTGTTTACATTTTTTGCATAAAAATGATTATACCTTAGTAACTATTTGATATTAGAGTATCTGTCACAGATTTAAAAAAAAAACAGTATAGGCTTGATAAAAAGAATTCATCTGTAAAATATAACAGGCTCCCGAGTGAGCCAACAAAGTAATTTTATTGTCACTAAAACAGTTTGTTTGCTTGAAGGTTGGAATAGAGATGCATAAGGGCACCTGGAGGTTTCAGTGGCTTTGCTCCAGGGAGTGTTCCAGTTCCAAGTCCAGCACCAGTACCTATAAGTATTAAAGCACAAAAAAGTAGAAGTAAAACTCAGTGCAGTTTAAACCAAATCTTTACAAGCCAAAACATGATAAACCTAAACCAGAAACTTGCCTCCATAAGTTCCTCCATAAGGAAACCCAGTTCCAGTCCCTGTGGAGTGAAAACAGAAGACAATTATTAAACAATTAAACAGAAGATTTCACATTATACTGAGGCATTTTACAGTAAATATCTGTCAGCTACATTTTCCTAACATTTTAATACTGGGAAAACTGAGATTATGATGTATGTCAAAAACTGGTAGAAAAAATCAATAATTTGTCTGATTCGACTCAGAAATAACAGCTCTAAATTATTGTCTGTCTTTATTCATTTATAAAGGTCACATATATATTTTATCTCGAGAGTTTTTAATGTTTATCAGTCACTGTGTGTTTTAACATTATTAGAAATTTTTTTATTATCTATTATGGGATTCTCCTGTGACCAACTAAATTTCTCTCTCAGTAACAATGATATTTATCATTTTTATAATTTTCATTTTAAAAAAAATTACAAAACTAAGTTTACAAAAAAAGTGCAGAATAGTTAAAATACCCTAAAAGTGCAAACCTGCAGATGTACAAAACTGATGACTAGTCAGTCTGTTGGAGGTATAATTGGGTTGATAAAAGCCTGATGCAGCTTTTTGTTGGTTTTATTGATCCAGACTGAAGAATCATTAACTGTCTACACAGAGCGTGCATGTTAGGATAAATATATCACATGTGAACGAGGAATCTAGCACAACAGCGGATGTGATTATAAACAAGTTTGTTGACATGACTGTGATCCAAACAGGAAAAATATGACAATTTAGGATTTTAATTGTGCCATACTGACCATTATAATGCACAATTATAACAATTAGAAATGATTAAATATAAATACATTTACAGACTATCTAAATTCAGATGTATAAATCTAGATTTGGAAGTTGTAAGCCACTGCACCCTGTGTGGTACAGAGGGACGAACTGAAGTTTATTTAAAATGTTCAGTACCAAATTCAGACAATATTCAGTTGAACTCATCAAATGCATGTTTAGTATTCTGTGGCAGTGAAATAAGAAAAATATACAGAATGACAGGTTAAAACATTGCAGACCACAATTACGAGAATCAGCGATAAGGATGGCATGTTGCAACATTTTTTTTACCTGGTACAAATGGTTTGGGTGCTTTTCCACCTGTTCCAACACCAACACCTGGAAAAACAGCAGCGTTTGGTCTGATTACAGTCAAAAAGGACAGCAGAGGAAAACCCACAAGCTGATATGATTGTATTGTCTCCACCATGTGGCCAGATGGCTCTATCATACTCTCATGAACTTTAAGTTACAAAACATACAATAGACTGAGGGATGAAAACAACATGGAGCTCTTGAATCAATAAAATAATAAATATTTGACATTGTCCTTGTTATTGAACTCCAGTTACAAGAGAGAACCTATTAAAACAGTCAGAAAACAGCAGCAAGAAAAAAAAAAACGAGTAAAATGCTAGTAATTAACAAACAATTAAGACTAAAGGTTGGTTTACCATGTGACTACCCACAGTTACATCAGTTAACATGGAGCATAAAATATACAAAAATGACAACAGTGCAATTTCAGTAATAAATGTTGAGTTTACAGATTCAAACACGCTACATTTTTGTTAGAAAATCCACTGAATTAAGTTGGTTAATGGCACACGTTGAACACATATGAAACAGAAAAGGAAAAACTGTTCTTACCAGTAGAAGGTGCCGCAACTCCTGTTCCACCTGTCACATGCAAACACATAAAGTTTTGCCACATGATTAATGTTTGGATGCAACCCAAATTATTAACTTTTGAGTATTTTTTGCAATATTTCAGTATGAGAGGATTTTGACATATTTACCGACACCTGTGCCAGCTGTGAAATTAAAACAAAAGTGTAATTATGTTTAGCTATGCACAGTAAATATACTTTCACTCTTTCACACGAGAGTTTACAGTATTAATGTAAAGTACTTACCACTAGGCTGAATGATTCCACCAGCAACTGTTGAATGAGTAAGAAACAAATTTCGTTAGAGCAAGGTGAGGCATACAAAAGAATTAAATGAAGCCAAAAACATGCGCGTTTTTTTCAACTTACCACCTGTGTTCACCCAACCACCACATGAGTACAATGTGCAAAAAGGAACAAAAAAAACAAAACAAAACAAAACAAAAGAACAGAACAAAACAGAAAAGAAAAGTTAGCAAAGTGCCTCTTACTTATTTTGTCCCTTTAGATCAGCTCCATTAATAACAAGAAAACAAACAGTTTCCATTAATTGCATTTGGGAATGCAAAGACATAAATACAAATATACTTTTTTTTAAACATGAATTCTTGAAGGTTTCATGCATACAAAGAACCAATCCAATAAAAAGACAGGAGTGTAAAGTTTATTCATGTATGTTACTAAAAAAATGTAGACTATTAATGCAGGATTTTAACAGCAATGATTTTACAGGCCTAAATAATGTAAATATTAAAAAAAATTGTCTGATGCAAAACTTAAAACTATAAGCACAAACATTCATATTGTCAAACAAAACTCTGTGGAGAATAAGAGGAATAAAAAAAAATAGAAAACATCACTTTCCATCAATCCACCCATACCCTCTAAATGACTAATGCAGTTAATATTAGACAAATTAGTTATGATGCTATAATGAAAGTGATGCATCAAGCACAGCAAGCTGTAAGTAAAAAAGGAAAGGAGTGCACAAGATTGAGTAGATGCCAGAGAAGGACAAAAGCAGCACCAGAGGATGTAACACTAATGGGGAGTGGAAGAGACAAGACAGGTGAAAGTGGACCTATTTTGCTTTTTTCTGTTTTGTTTTGTTTTGTTTTCATGTGTATACTGTTGGATGTGCATGCTCATATTAAACATAAAGTTTTAAATAACCTCTGTGAGCCCAAAGGATACAGACTGCTCAGTTTCTGACAGTCTCCTGGCTCTTGGATTGGTATGATGTCAAAGAGGGAGGTCCTATCAGGCACAGAGCTCTGGCTGTCAGCACAGAAGCTCCACTCACTTGCTGTTGAAACCTTCTACTTGTGAGGGGCAGCCAATCAGAATAAAGTTGGCTTAAAGAAAGGAGGAGCTAAAACTGAGGTGCTGCACTAATGTTCAGTATCAGAAACGAAGGAGGATTTTAAACTCTGAGTCAAAGCTACTCTAGTCCAAGGATAAAACTCTGGAGCTTGAAAAGAGCATAATAGGTCTACTTTAAAATGACTTCTCTGCCACATGAAGTACAGCGTTCAAGGACTGAATCTGAAACACAGCTCTCTCATGTGAATGCTCTTGTATATGTAATACTGAAAAAAATGTAATTAGTGTCTGTATTCACAGTCCCAAAAAAGAAGTAGGGTACTGCTTACTACAGCTAATGCATGCGCACGAGACATTTCTACAGTATTTTCCACCAGTATTTGAGAAAGTGAATTCTATAAAACTGAGATTTCCTTTTATATAAATTAGAAAAATTTTTCATAAGGCATAATTTCTTGAATGTAGATTTAGATAAACAAATATAATTATTGCAGCAGAAGCCAAAAGGCCCCCTACTTCCGGGCCTGATTTGATGTCAAAATATAAGACAATTTGGCTCTTTAAGTTACTATTTTGACATTTCGCTTTCCCCTCCAATTAAGAGGGGCCGCGAGTTTGAGACCGCTGATTGTAATGAATCCACTTAAATGTGAAATCACTGTGAGTGAAGTGATGAAATTCAAAAAAAAAAAAAAAATCACATTCCCAAATACTGAGTTGATAAATAAATAGCATATCAGGGTAGCAAATACATTAAAACTCAACTACAATTGGTGAAAACTATATTTAAATTTATGGTCAAGACTTTAAGCAAACAGCAAGTCTTACTGGGTTCTGGGACCTCTGGGGTCTTGCCAATTGCGGCAATATGAGTGGGCTCTGCCAAAAAGATGACAAGTACCAGTTTCATCCACCGTGAATTTCACAGGCACAGAGTGAGCGTGATGATAAAAGGCAGAAGCTGTGAAGTGGACCATAGCACTGCCACAACTTGGAGGCTGTAAAGCTAGAGGTGGTCAATAGCTTGTAGCATTATTGATACAACCAGGAAGTTGTGTGGGCAGAAAATGAGTGAAGGGGCAAATGTGTTTACCACAAGGTAGAGCGCAACTGCCAAAAACAAGTGAAAATGGCAGGGCAGGTTAGCTGTGTATGTGTGTGCCTGTGTATGTGTGTATTATTACTGGATTATTACTGTTTAGCTACTGTACTGTAAAAGCATAAATTATGCATGTAAATATGCGTGCAGTAAATGTCATAAATTGAGTTGTGACATTTCACTGTACCTGGCCGAGGAGTTCCAGTAAGACTGGGATCCTTTGCTGTGAAAGCAAAAATAGATCATTCAAAATGCATAACTATAAAAAGGTGCAAAAAATATATAAGTAAATAAAAAATCAGAAACAGCCATAAATTTAACCCATAAAACAAAAAACAAGAAGCTGTATTCTATGTTTTACCTGGTTTTCCAGGAAGAACGACACCACCAGGCACAAGAGAGCCGTTTGGAAAACTGAGAGGTGTATATGGAGTCACTCCTGGCACTAAAGCTATGATACAGCAAAGAAGAAATTTACATTCTGAAATGAGGGCTAATAATCCATCTGAGTCCCCCCCCCCCTATAAAAAAACATGCACAGCTAGGCCTTGATATCTTGCCACTAATGACACAAAAGCAGAATAAAACTCAAAGACAATTTACAGACATATCATTGGCATTTGCTTCCTCTGCCACTGAAGAATGATGAGTCTACATTATCAGGGATACTGTTTAGCCTGTATCCCTGATATAACTTATTAGCATAGTACCTCAACAGGGTGGCCAACATTGCACTGAGGGGCAGTGGGAGGGAGGAACATCCTGCCTGATTTGTTCCCAAATAACTTCCAATACAAATATTACATTTCATCCAAATTATTCGTTTAATTTGCCAAATCCCTCATCTATTTCCCACCAAAACACAGACCCTGCTAACTGCTGTTATTGATGGAAGATATTCACAGCAATTCATGTTAAGTGCTGTAAATAAGTATCTTTACCACAAAACAACTTAACTTTTTACAATTGTTTCAAAGTTCTCCTTACCATGTTTTGGTGCTTTTGCACCGCCATGAATTCCAAACCCACCAGGTACACCAGTATGAACTCCTCCATTTACAACTCCTAATTCAAGGAAACAGAACTGGCTGCATCATTAAATTGCATCTAATAAATAATAAGTGAACGGAAATGCTTGCAATGGCAGAAAAGTCTCCTTAGAATCTTTCAGAATCAAACATGGAAATGTGTCTGACTGTGCAGAATTTGTATGTTTGTGTGTGGTCATTTCCTCTACCGAATTTAGCAGCTTTCGCAGCTGCAGCGTATTGTCCACCTCCAACTCCTGTTACTCCACCAGGTACTCCTGCGGTTCCTAAACCTGTTCCAGCTCCTCCTGAAACTCATACATTGGTGCAGGTGGTACAATTAGTTTACTAGTATTAAAATATAAAATTAAGATATATATATATATATATATATATATATATATATATATATTAGGCTATATATTAATCTTATTAATATATAGCCTAATATATATATATATATATATATATATATATATTAGGCTATATATTAATCTTATTAATATATAGCCTAATTTTCAGCAGGCATAAAGCTGATAGATGGTTGTTTAAGCTAAAGACCAAACCAAAGCAAAAGCCTTACCATACTTTGGTGGTTTGACTCCAGCACCACCTCCATAACCTATAAGAAAGCAAGACACAGAGACAGAGAAGAAGCTCTTGTTTTGTATGAAACCTTTTTTTTTTTTTTTTTGCTTTTGTTTTGCCTAAACATAAAGACTTTAGCAACTTACCACCTAACCCACCCCCAGGAAGTACCTGTCCTGCTCCCCCTGGGACTACTCCTCCTAGGCCTGCACCTGGGAATCATGCCAATGGGCACAATTTGTGACCATTTTAACAAACCAAAATAAATCTAATAATGCATTAAAAGGCACTGTATCACTGGATTTGCATAATAATATTTTGCAAATATATAATAGTGTACATCAGTGATAGTCCTGTACAGGTGGAAGCCTAGGTACACTTTATGGCATGGCAAATATTAGAAGCTATCAAACTGCAAATATCAAAATCTCACCATATTTAGGAGGTTTGGCTGCCAAAGCTGCACCAAAGTAAGGAAAAAATAGGTAAGATTAAAAAATATCTGAGAATTTTGCCAAAGTGCTATGTCCATGTGGCATGCTTACATCCATATCCTGGTAAAAATCCTCCTCCTCCACCTCCACCTCCATGACCACCTGGAACCAACCCTCCACCACCTTGACCTTCAAGGCAAAATTGAATCATGTTCACATGTTCACAGAAATTTGATCGGCAATATTCGTCTTTTTTTTTTCTTTTAAACTTGGGTGCAACTTTATTAAAACAGTCTCAATTAATAACTGTAAAAATGAGGTGATGGGGCAAATTGGACTAGGCAGGAGATAGAGGACTGAGAGAAGCAGACTATGGTGGCTGAGTCTGAGGCTGGGAAACAGCCATCAGAAGCTGAAGGATTAGATACTGGAAAATACACAAAGCCAGCTGAAGTGGAAAATATAGAGTTTGTAACCCAGTGGAGGAGAGGACTGTGGAGGCTCAAATAGTGACTTCCTTCAGCACTAGTCTGTTGCTCAGCAATATTTTTCTCCCAGTCCTCCTACTCCTCCAGTTAATGTCATAAATTCAGAATTTTCTTCTTCTGGGTCTAGGTTGTACTTGTTGTAAAAACACTACTACAACTATGACCAATAAGGATGTAAGAATCAATAATTTCTCAGATATCAGATTTTGGAAGTTGCGTCTGCACTGGACTGCTGATCAGACTGAAGTTAAATTGTCAATATTTGATGGAGTTTGTCCAAATCTCAAACTGGACTGTAATAAGTAAGACTCACTGCAAATATTTTTAAAATTCCCCCAAAGTCTCTCTCATTCGCAAAGCCCAATGTTGTTCTGTTCTATTCTTGTTTTGACCTTAAGGTTTTGCTGTTACATTTAAAGAGTTCTTCAGAAACTTAACCAGAGTTCTCTTTCAGTTAACAACAATAAGCAAATACAATAATAGAATAGAATAGGATAATAAAAAAAAAAAAAAACAACACAGAAGCAAAATGAAGGGTTTGGAGTGGACTAGTCAAAGTCCAGACTCAAATCTGATTGAAAATCCTCCAGTGTTGCTGAATTAAAACAATCCTGCAAAGAAGAGTGGGCCAAAATTCCTCCACAGTGTCATGAAACACTCACTGCCAGTTACTTCAAGCCCCTGATTGCATTTCTTGCTGCCTAGGGTGACACAACCATTTATTAGGTTTAGGGGGCAATTACTTTTTACTTGTACACACAGGGCCAGGTAGGTTTGGATCACTTTTTCCCTTAATAAATAAAATAATCATTTAAAAACTATAATTTGAATTTGATCAAGTTATCTTTGTCTAATATTCAAATATATTTGATGATCTGAAACATGTAAGTGTGAAAAATATATATATATATATATAAAAAAAAAAACTAAGAAATCAGGAAGGGGGCAGATACTTGCAAATGCTCTGTATATATTGTGCCATATTTAGCAGCTTTGCTAGCAGATGAATATTTTCCTTCTCCTGTTAGTCCACTTTGCCCACTGTACCACATATGGTTGGAGACAAAACATTATATACTTCTGAAGACATAAATAGCATTAGAGGTTACAGGTTGGCATAATGTTAAACCAAGATGTCAGTGATGTAGTAGATCATCTGGCTCATGGTCCATCATAATTCACAGGTTGTTGTAATGTGTGAAGTGCAGAAAGACAGTTATAAGTTTTGTTGTCAGTGATTGGTTATACTCCAAACTAATGAGAACTAAAATCCAGTGAGAAGTGAAGGAGGCTCTGAAAGAGTCATAACCAGGAAAAACCAAATTTGTTTCACTGAAAACTGGCCAATAATCTAGGAGGTGCAGCAATTCCTGTGAAAATGGTGACGTGCCCATAAAATACGCAAATATCATTGTTACTAGGACTCTAGAAGCAATAGGAATCCCTCGGCCTGATGAGCTAAAAGCGTGCCTACAATAACAGTTATAAAGCCTACCATATTTAGCAGCTTTGCTCGCAGGATAATATCCTCCTCCAAATTGTCCGGTTCCAATTTGTCCAGTTCCAATTTGTCCTGTTCCGATTTGTCCCGTTCCGATTTGTCCCGTTCCAATTTGTCCTCCTGTCCCACATATGGTTAAACAGGAAAAATGACAAAAGATTATATGATTTTAAGACCTAAATACCTTTAGAAGGTACAGCTTTGGCATAATATTACAAAAAGTTCTCAGTTAAAATCATATATTTATAAAGCATACCATATTTAGCAGCTTTGCTCGCAGGATAATATCCTCCACTTATTTGTCCCCCTGGTACGATTTGGCCACCTGGTCCGATTTGGCCCCCTGGTCTGATTTGACCCCCTGCTCCACATATCGTCAAAGGAAGGAAAGAAAAAACATTATGTAATTTTGAAGACACAAGTACCTTTAGAGGTTACAGTCCAACATAATGTTAAAAAAGTGCACAATAATATAATAGATCTAAAGTATACCATATTTAGCAGCATTGCTTGCAGGGTAATATCCTCCTCCTGTTCCTATTTGTCCACCTGTTCCTATTTGTCCACCTATGAACAGAAAAAAAAGACACATGGACACATGGTGTCTAAACAACCTGAGAGGAGAGGAGATGATAATTATCAGGTAAAAAGCTGAAAAACAAAGTAGTTGGCTTTTTTCTCTCTCTTTCTCTCTCTTTTTTTTTTTTTTTTTTTTGAAGATGTGGCACCTTAAAATATGCTGATGAGAGAAGTACTTTGAGCTGCATCCTTATTTTCTATGGGGTTGCCACAGTGGAAGGATACTCATATTTGATTTGACAAAGGTTTTCAACTGTCATTTGCTTCTACCTGAGTCATTTAAAGTTTCCATGATGATGGTATTCTGTAAACCTGTAACCAACTGGCAAAATTTATCTGAAATGGGTTTGGGACTCCTCTTGTATTTGTCTACTTTTAAAACCATCAGCACATACAGAGGTTGCTTTAGAGATGTATGTTTTTCTTTTTCTTGTTCCTACTGCTACAGATGTGGTGACATATTATTATAAATTATTATAATATGTCAGAAGAAAATACAAGGACATGTCATGGAACTGATCTCGTCATCTTGATGTCTGAGTGGCGTTTCTATGACAAACTTTTGGAACTGTTGTTCTGTACAACAATATATAGTAAGATTGCTAGCTTTGTACCTGTCCCACAAATTATATAGCATACCATATTTAGCAGCTTTGGCTGCTGGTGAATATCCACCACTAACTAGTGGAACTCTTCCAATTGGTGCACCTCCTGGGACTCCCCCCGGAACACCTCCTGGCACTCCCCCTGGAACACCTCCTGGGACTCCCCCCGGAACACCTCCTGGCACTCCCCCTGGAACACCTCCTGGGACTCCTGGCAAAGGTATATAATTAGAAGATAAAAGTCTAATTTGTACGTCTAAATTTAGAGGTTATTCACAATATAATATTATATTAGCTGAGTTTGATATTTTTTTGGGCACTTCACCAAAAAAAATGCTTAAAAAGAATGTGTGACAGTGTGGTCTTAAGTATTTTTTCAGAATAAGCAAAAACACAGAAATTCTCACCATATTTAGCAGCCTTAGCAGCTCCATATCCTGCAGTCAACATATTGACAGCGAGACATATGATAACATTTTAGAAACTGAAGTACATTAAAACAAAACAAAACAAATTAAATTAAGGTATGGTGTAACATATTTGTACTAGTTAGTCCTAAATGAATGCTGATGGAGCTGGCCCACAAATATCATGTCTTCCATTTCAGGCCATAGGTCTGCAAATAAGTCTTTACATTTCCTGTCATCTTACAGTTCTGCTTACTGCAGTGCGATTTTTTTTTTTTTTTCTGCAAGTGTGGAGGCATAATTTTGCTTTCTTGTCTATTACTGAATACCATACCTCCTGACACCTGCCCTGGATACAATCCACCAGTGCCACCAAAACCTCCAACACCTCCAACGCCTCCAAGGCCACCAGCACCCAAACCTGGGGCAGAGTGCAGAGAATTCAGTCAGATACAAACATATTGTATACTGATGCACAGGAAGCACTGTCTTCAATCAGTATAGTAATCCATCATATTGGGCACCTGGGGTCATTTTACCTGCTGAGGCAGGTAAAATGACCCACTCCTGCAGAAATAAGGAAAAAATGTGAATATCACATCTCTATTCCACATCTCATATGAAACTACATTTGTGAAAACATTCACCAGTTCCAGCAGGATATCCAGACTTTGAACCTTGGCCACCTAGTCCAGCTCCAGCATTAAAGCCGCCTTGACCTGAAGCATACATCACAGTGAGACAGATCATTAAACACTGGATTTCCACAGAAAATAAAACATTTACAGTACCAGTCAAAAGTTTCAGCGTGTCCAAACTTTTGACTGGTACTTACCAAAGGGAGGTTTTCCACCTGGAACTTTTGCTCCATAAGGACCTAAAGAGAGAGTTAAAAAAAATTATCCTACACATATCATATGCAATCAAAAGTAATGCACTGCAAATCATGCCTAGACTATGGACTGTAATACATACAGTATTTGTATCAGTCAGTGGTCTAGAATAAAATCATCAAACTATCAATTTAATTGATTTTAAATGCAGTACAAATACTTCAAATGGTTGTGTAGACTCCAAAATATGTTGGGTCTTATGGTTTAGTAATTCCTTAGTTTTATACAAAATTGCTAATGACTTTAAACCCTTTCAGTTTATTTAGTCAGTGTGTTGTTTCCATGTTAATTTGGAATCAGTCAAAACACCTAGAAATTTCAAGTCTTTCAAGTTTAATGTTACAAATCTTGAATTGAGATTTTTCTCTCTCTTTATTTTGATGCGCAAAATCTTAAATTTTGTTTTCTTAATTTAAGGGACAATTTATTAACATCAACTCACATTTTGAGGACTTTCCGCTCCCTTTCAACAGCATACAAAAAAATAATTTACATTTTTCCCAGAACCAAATGAATTTGTGTCATCTGCAAAAATAACAAATTTTAACAACTTACTAATAGTACAAATATATTTTTTATAGAGTATGAAAAGTTTTGGACCAATTACCAATCCCCAAAGCACACCACAAATTCTGATATTGGTATTGTTAATTTCCACATATTGTTTTCCAAATAGCTTTTCAACCAGGCATGACATTTTAAATAAGTTCAGTTTTGTACATCTGCCATCTTTTCATTATTGTCTCCGTGCAGCTACCTGAGAGGTTACAGGTAAGCTGACTCTACTGAAGTGTGGTGCAACATTTAGGACTGTTTCATTCATTGCAGTCAGAGGAACCTATGGACCATTGCTGTGAGAAAGGCAGTATACAGGCAAACCTTTTGTTCAGGCGCATTCCGAAAGTTGAAAGTAGAACAAAACAAAGAGAATCTTTCTGGTGTAGTGGTACCTATACATAGTGAACGCAGATCTGTTTTTAGGCTATATGATGAATAAAACTATTTTCTATATGTTATAAAATAACTTTAAATAAAATATCAATTGAGAGTTCAAATAATCACAAAATTATATATTGCATCACATGGAAAGAAGAATGAATATATTCACTGAATAATTTCATGTCACACCTTGCACTTTGGGTGATTTGAGGGGATATCCATGGAACACTCCTGGCTGCATTGGCCCGCCGTACCCACGGACACCTATGAGGAAGAAAAATATTAAAATCATGGTTAGCTAATACCAAGCAAAAAAAAAAAAAAAAAATCATCATCACCATCACGGTCCTATGGCATTACTCTTTGGATCCCCAGCAAAACTTTTATTTATTCATCTATATTTGTTTAGTATATGTTACATTGGGAACTGTCTGGAATTGTCTGCGAAGGACAGTCTGTACTGTATGCCTTTGTAGAACTACCATGTACTATGTGTGGCATTCACTGGCAAAGACATAAAAAGGAAAATAAATTGACCAGCAGCCACGAGTAAAAACCAGAACTTACTTGATTTGGGAGTCAGTTGAGACCCAGTGGGCACCCCAGGCAGAACTCCACGTCCATGAAACCCTGAGGGAGCCATAAGAAAGCAGAGAACAGCTACATAAAACTCCTGCGGTTGTCTTGAAAAGGACTGACAGGTTGCATGGTGAAACTCTGGTAAAGTAATAAAAGTTCCCCAGATTAATCTATGAAAGAGCCAAACCTTGTCCTGGCACCAGTCCATGCTGATAAAGGCCAGGTACACCCACACCTGCCACATCCAAAGAGAAGACATGTTTGCAAACATGTTGAAATATATGTGAGGGATCAATAGTGTTGACTGTGAAAATTAGATGTCTGACAACCACAAAAACTGCTATAAAGAAGCCAAACAGGATGCAGATTACTTACTGGCTACAAATTTTCTGTGGTTGATGCAGATATTTACTGTAGTGAGACAGTATGTGTTCAACAACTAAATGAATTATATAGTATATGCTAATGTTTCACCTTCATCTAAATTTACTTCAGTGATGCAACAATTCCAGAGCAGCATTAACAAGATATAGATAAGATATAAATATAACAAGCCAGACTTTCTTGTAATTTTTTGAAGAGGTCCTTTAAGAAAAATTGATTTTTTTTTTGGGGGGGGGGGGGGGGGGGGGGGGGGGGGGGGGGGGGGGTCTCACAGTGCTGTTATAGTAAAGTTAGTGAACAAGCACGTGATGTTTGATGGGTCCAGCTTGAACAGTACACATCTAAGGTGTGAATTTGAACATCCTAGGTCACATTGTTCTTGAGTTATGGCAAACATTAAAGTGGAACAGACGCCTAAAAAGGATGAACGAGTGTCATATTTACACGTAACAGACAACTCTGCAAAGAAACAATTTGAAACTGTATCTGTAGACACTTTGTTACTAAAAGGGAAATTGGGAGAAAAGGCTGAGGTATGCTAAATTACACATGAACTGGACTGAAAATCTGTGACAACAGCTCTGATGGAGCAATGAATCAAAATCTGAAAGTTTTGGTTCAAATTGTCATCACTATGTGCAGAGGAAGTTACAAGAGAGGTACAACACTGGTGTCTGCAGCCATCTGTAAAACATGGCGGAGGCTCTTTCATGGGTTGGGGCTGCATTGTTGGAGATCTTGTCAAAATTGATGGAATTGTGAACACAGAAAAGTACTGTCTGATTTTGATCCACCATGCAATGCCATCTGGAAAACATCTCATTCATTTTCAGCATGACAATGATCCCAAACACACTGTCAATGCAGTAAAAGCATACCTAGATAGAATAACACACAATGGAACACTATCAGTCATGAATTTGCCTCCCCAGAGCCCGGACCACAACATTACTGAAGCAGTGTGAGATCATCTTGATAGAGAACAGAACAAAATGCAGCCAAAGAAGAGCTTTGAATGTTCTTCAAGAAAGCCTGGAGAACTATTCCTGAAGACTGTACGAGAGTTCAGAATGAAGGTGCTCTACCAAATATTGACTTTCAAGCTCATTTTTGCCTCATATACAGCGTTTCCATTTATGTTTGCACATGTTTCAGTAAATCACTTCAACTATTTCCCATTTTCCTAGTAAAATATTAAGAAATGAGTTGTAGTTCAAGACTTTTGCACGCCACTGTGTATTTAAGTTTTTTCTTTATTACTGTAAGTTTATATGTTTTGTTGGAAAATATATTTGATGTGGCTCTGCTGCCTGGTGGACTGCATCCTGTTGGCATTCCCCCTCACGAGTTTATTGTTGAGTCTACAAAACCTGGCACTTTGGCAGCTTTTTTTCCTGCACCACCTCCAGGAAGGCCAGTCTGAGGAATAACAGGCGCTGAAGGAAAAAAAGAAAAGAAAAAAGAAAAAAGCAGAACGCTATTTAGCTTATTGAGAGGTGTATGAAAAATACACACTGTCCAAAACATACACATCCTTCTTGGTATTGAGGTCAAACAGTTTCTGGTTAAACTGTGATTTCTGCCGCTCAGTGTCAGCTGCACTGCTCTTACTTTACTTTTCTTACTTTATTATATTAGAAAAAGCACTAAGTTTAGAGATTAATTTAGAGAAATCTATTCCAGTGTTTACCTAAGAAAAGCAAGACTAGTAAGAATGAAAAAAGTGCTTTTCATCAAAAATAAATCAAAGAAAAACAACAACAGGGGTGGAAAATGATGTGAGGTGTATGTCTTACCTCCCCCAGGTAGTCCAGTTCCAGTCCCAGTGCCTCCAGGACCTCCTAATGTTCCTCCAGCCCCTGTCCATATGCAGAGTACCCCGACATAAACATAAATAAGATTTGATTTCAAGTCGCATTGACAGACTTGAATGTACTGACACCATACAATGCCTTGCACAAATGTAGAGTTGCACATCCCATGACCACTAGAGGGCCCTGTGCCACTAAAGATGAGTAATGAGTTGCTTTGTGGCCTGTGGTAGAGCCCCTTGCTGGTCAGCGGTAATGAGGGCAGCTAATCTGGCCCTCTCAGTTTATCATCGCCCCCATGACCGACATGGCCTTTTGCTTTAATCAGAAAATTTAGCCAGCATGCATGGCATTTTCCTCACTTCATCAAATGCCTCATTTCATTGGCTAACCCCCCTCCTGCAGGAAATGAGCTGTCAGCCTCACTTGTAAGGGAGCTTGGCAGCAGGATAAAACACAGTGGTTTATTTGCTTAATTTTCTTTTTTTTTTTTAAATGTTTTTATCTTAAATTCCACATACTTTATTGGACAGACATTGCGCACTGCCTGTAAGTATGCGTTCTGGGAGAACTGGTGAGGCAAACTCTGGCAAGAAAATGTTCTGTTTTATCTGTGCTGTTTCAGAGGAAGGACCAGTTATGTTCAGTGTCATGAAAACAATACAAACTGGTTCTAGGGACTGATTTTTGCCATTACCAATCAATACTTAACGGCAGGCTCTTTGCCATTGTGGAGTCTTGGTCATGATTGAGCCCTCCTGAGTTCATTTTTAATCAGCCTTCCTAATTTAAAGCAAATCATGAGGCTGAACACAGCACGGACTGTAAGGTCAGGCTGGGCTCTGCTGACTTTCAAACTGTCTAAGGTTTGCAAGTACATGGTAAAAACGTACACATGTTTGCCAAACAGTGTTTTCATGCTGAGTTACCATTAATGTGAAACATTCACTTTGGCTTACTCCTAACATGCGAGCATGCAGAGCTTTCAAAGTTCAAAAATGCTTCAGTCAGTTTCAGTCTGGTCCGTACAGTAGTCTGCTAACATGCCAAAAAGTGAGTTTGCCCCCCTGAGCTAGCAGAGGGCCTCCTGCACCTGTGAGTGGGACAACCAGAATTTCAGATGCATTTGTGAATATGAGAGATTCAGAGCATCCATCCAGGAGCCTCTTTTTTTTTTTTTTTTTTTTTTTGTTGGTCAAAGCACCTTTTTACCAAACAGAAATTAAACCAAGATGTATACTTGTCCTGCACTGGGAAGAAGGGAAAATGACCACCAAGGAAAGCAGCAGCAAATGGATAACAGCGGCATCAGTAACGTCAGCTTGCAATTATCCAAACAAAAACAGATTTAACAGAAGAGGGGAGCAATGTTTCTGTTTAAAAACCAGCTTTGGCATGGCAGACCAGGTCATTCCACCTCCGCAGGGATGTTTGACTGGAATCCTGGAAGTTACTTTAGTCCTTGAATTTGAGGTATTTTTAGACCTCAAATTTCAGGACCGAAATTGGAGAGAAGCACAATATCACTAAAGCAATCAAAACAAGTAAGTGAAACATAATCACTGTCTCATTCCAACAACCAGCATCCCATCATCCTATCTGATGACCCCCAGTTTCCATTGCACTCAGTGAGCCTCCTCCACTCAATGTTTTTTTTTAAAAAAAGCATGCTTGTTTAAAAATCAAGGAAAAAATTGTTCACTGATGCCATCACTCTTTTATAAGAAACCGATGTTACGTTTCTACCCAGACATTTTCGGCCCTGTGTTTTACCGCTTTTAGCAGCCTTTGATCCAGCTCCTGGATAGTAGCCCCCAAAACCACCTAAATGACACAAAAAGTTAAAGGTTAGCCAGTCTCCCCCCCCGCCCACCCCATATTTAACATACAGACGCTTACAGTTCCAGTTTTAGCTCACCTCCTCCATAACCTCCAGGTCCCAGGCCACCACCTCCTAGGTTTCCATATCCTGGTTAAGACAAAAGTGACAGCCCACAAACTGACTGAAGTGTGTATGTGGGGGCAAAGAGAGTAAATTAAAAAGCAAAACAAAACACAGTTTTCTTAACTTTGGCTATAGTGAGTTAGATGTGGTTTACGCAGCAGTGATTACTCTTAAAGAAAAATAAGCCATCACGCAATCTTTCATCAAAACATTTTCCAGGACCTGTGAGTACAGCGTGCCATACAGTTAAAAAAAAAATTTTTTTAAATGGCATGGCATAAGATATAATATCATGTGTGCCTAATTAAATTTGATTGAAAACATTTGCGTGTATGCTTCTAGAGCCAAGGACTTTACTTTGGGCACATAGGACAAAGCTGACCCCAACTGACTAAAACACATGAGAGAAATGGCATAAAAATTTTTGGTTCCCTATCTGGTTATGCTTTATTCTAAACACTGGATGGAGCAGTCTGTTCTTTTTGAGACCAAAATCCCTAAGCTAATCTATTTGGCTTCACTTGACACATAAATAAAGGCATATCCCTGCTTGAGTTTCTGCTCGCTGTCAAGAACAAACAATGTGAGAAGAACATGTGGAAAGAGTGAAAGAGCATGAATTGAAATGCTCACCACCCACTATTTATTGATTATTAGAGACTAAATCAGTATCAAGAACAACTCCAGAAAAACAAATTCTGCTCTATTTCAGCCCTGATTCTTAAACAAGGCATATTTACAGAGCAATATAAGAAAACTCAACACCAGAAAATACTGTCACACAAAGGTTTATAGTGCTTGGATTTAGTGGCTTTAAAGCGATTTAAAAAAGAAAAAAAGGTCATTTAATAAATTCGAAAATCCCTGCTTAACCCGATATGTTACATTTCCTGATACAAAACATGCTGCAATTTAGGAGAAACACTTCAAGAAGGAAAGAAGAAAAAACAAGATGGTGTAATTTTATTTGCATTTAGATGCATTACGTTGAACTTAAGTATCTCCAGACAACTGCCAAAGTGATAAATGCCTATTACTTAGCGTTAACATATGGGAATGGATGTTTTAGAACATCTTAGGAACGTTACTGTCAGAGCTGTATTTCTCAGAGTTGAATTAAAAGAAGCTGTGAGTTAAACAAATTCTTCAATCAGAGACAAACAGGTTGGAGTAATGACTGTTTTTGAAACCAGAATGAATTTGGATGCTGCGTATGAGCTAGTCCACCAAGGAATTTATTTTCATCAACACTCATACACCAGATATCCTGGGGTGAGAACAAGTAAGTGTGGGAAATGAACTGAACGAGGGAGAGGGTGAGAGGCTGGTGTCAGTCCAGTAAACGGCAGGGTGCAGGTAATGATACTGATGAAGGGTGGGAATGCGTAGCGAAAGACAGAGGGGAAGATGGAGTGCGGAGTTTCATGACCGAGTCAAAACAAATGTGGGCACCGGCCTTGCCAAGGGCTTAAAAACTAGACATAGCATGCAATTCGAGGCCAAACGCTAAGCTAAGCATCCTTGTGATAATCCATCTCCTTCAAAGCTTTCAGCTTGATTCCCCTCGATTGCTCAACCATCTCCAGCCACACCTCGAAGTAATCAATTCTTATATAAATCTGACTGATGTTGGGCTTTCCCTTTTTCCAATGTGTCTTCAGCTGACATGAGGAATCATTTGCCTCATTTGTCTCATGCTTATCAGTGAGCAGTGGGCCACAGAAATGTTAAGGAACTGGCACAAAAATAAGAGATTTACTGGTCTGGTTTGAAATGTTCCTTTACAATTAGATCATAGACTATCTCATTGGCCAGTCTGAGGTGTGTTTGTCAGTGTGAGATTACAGCAACGGGAGGATTTTGAATGTTAGAGGATCACAGACATGAAGCGAGAGTGAAGACAGGTAGGACCCTGGAGGATTTTAAGCTTATTCATCCATCATCTGGCCCACCTGTGCTCACTCATGCATAGCCCAACCTGGCAGAGTTTTTAAGAGTCGTCCAGCATCTGCCACGTTGAACTCAACTGTCTGATTTGAGATCATGAGACACACACCAGACACCCAGAAGTCAGTCTGATTGTGTGAGCCAGAGACTATGCGTGCAGGCCTTGGGCAGAAGCAAAGTTTAGACAAGGAAGAAAAGAAGAGAAACTTCGTTTTCTGTAATTTTGACATCACTGAAGCATAGGAAAATACAATGCTCTACAGTTAAAAAAAAAAAAAAAAAACCTGCCCTGGAGGTTGTGCATGTTCAAGCTCAAAGACAGAGGACACTAGCGAAATCTGGACCTTTGTCAGTTTGGCATCCATCCACTGATTGTGTCTTTGGGAGATGGAGGGTCAGGTTTTTGTACAAAAGCCCTCTGTTTAGCTATATTTGCACCATCTTTTGAGTCCAAACAAGCATGCTTTTGTTGGACTACTACTATTACAGCATGTCAGCTCACACAAATAGACCCGTCTTAGCTCACATATTAGTGGGAGTCTACACCAATGATGTTTTTTGTCATTTTCTACACACTTGGAAAGTCTGTGCAGTTACCCTGATATCAAATTACCATTTTTCTTTGGTGCCGCTCCAAATATTTGGTTGATTGCTGTCAGGCTGAAGGACTTCCGTACACTAATATGGCACCTAATTTTCTCAGTGACCCTCAATCCATAATGAAAAGCCAGAGGGACCACTTGAAACCTCAGTTGCCTTTGGACTTTGGACAAAAGAACCAAAAAAGGCCAGTGCTCTAAATGCAAGATGGAAGGGACAGAAACCCAATACTACACAGGAGGGAGGACTGGAGGCCAAGTAAACTGGAAGGTAAGTGATGCGGTGCAGCAATGCATCAGAGTTTCCTCCATTTAGATTCCTTGAAAAAAAGAAATGTGACAGAGACATGCTTTACTAGCCAGTTTCCATTCAGAAAAGACCACTGGCTCTGAGCTCTGAAGTGGCAAGTGCACAAACAGGTTGTTGAGGTGAAATTTGGTATGCTGTGGTTATGAATAATTGAGCATTGCCTAGCAGTGGTGATTCATTTGTAGTGGCTTGTTTAAGAATGACTTCAATGAGCATACACAAGTGAGTGCAAGTCTAGAGGGTCTCTGACAAAGAAGAAGGTGTCTTGTTTTCAGTGGAATGAAAATGTGACGAAGGACAGGCAGCCATGCCTCCTGCTGTACCATATCATGCAGATCGCTATTTAAACTGAAGACTTACACTGGACTAAAACTGGCCAGACAGCATGGCTAGTCCTTTCAGTCACCAGTCATGTCTCAAACACAAGTCCAGTACAAGTGATGGCTGTGAGCCAGTGTGAACAGAAATATCTGGTTTCAATCTCTGCAGTGAAACGTCTTGCTCATTCTCCATTGGGGTTAGGTAAGGTAATTCTCTGTTTCGGGACCAGAGGAATACAACAGAAATTAATCAAAACAATATTTTCGGCACACAGTCTCTCTCTGTTACTGTTCCTCTATCGGTTTAACCATCCTTGTCTCTTTCCTCTCACTCTTTCCTCTCCAGTTGGTGTCTAAGGGCTTGTGCAGACCAGACATGAGGTGTTAAGAGCAGCAACCAGAGGAAGCCAAACATGAGAAGTGAGAGAAGCATTTGCTCGCTCCTTTCCATCCCCTCCATTTTCCTCCCCCTTTCCCCCACTCTCTCTGCTTTGTGAACCAGCTGGGCCTGGTGAAGGGTTTAATTTAAGAGAGCAAAGAATTCCATGGCAGAGATCCACTGTAACTGACGGCAGACGCGAGGAAAGCACAGTTCGGAGCTGGAGCTCTGGAATGTCCAGGAAATTTTTTGGGACTTGTTTCTCATTGTATTCTTTGTTTTAGGTCATATTTAATAAGGCAAGCTTTATAAGAACAAGTGCTTATTTACAGAAAAATCGGGGTGGGGGTATTATAACTCGTACATATCTTTAATATTGTTATCTGGTTATTTGACTTGGAAGCCAGTGCTGGTATGAAAAATTGCTAGTCAAACAAATATGTGAAGGGTAAGGTAGTTTCAAGAAGCACATGGCCTAATGCAAATGCTGCAGTTTTTCTGTAATGTGATGGAAAACCTTCCTGAAGATACACTTCCTCTTCAAAGGCCCCTGTGGAGGGCCCAAGAGACTCAGTGCTTCGCTGTGATTGACAGGTAGATTCTGTTCTTCAGCTGTGGCCCCATATAAATTTTCACTTTGAAAGTTAAGCCCATCATTTTGTCCTTCACTGTCATGACAGCAGATTTTTATCAGTATCAAATTATCACATTGTTTTGCTTCCAAGTTGGTGGATAAATTGCATTCTTACAAGGTGACGTAGAACAAGCTGGATGGAAGCAGTCATGTGAGGTGCTGTAGTGATTCCAGATCGCGTGAGACATGTGGACACACTGAAGATCCCCTCGCTTCCTCTCCCCCTCCCTCTATTGTGACCTCCCCTGCTCCTCGTCACTTCAAGGTTTGGTTGTGCTGTCAGTCACGGACACACCGTGCTGTGAGAGGCAGGACGAATCACATGTTGGACTAATTAAGTATTTACACAGTCACACCACTACACACAAAGTCTTTTCCTCGCTGGCTGATGTGAGCTAGCCGACTTTGGCGGAAAGCCTTTTATTGTTTTTACTTTCCTTTTCCATGGAGTCATTGACACGATCAATGAGCGGTCCCAAAGCCTGAGCCGCCCTCTCTGCCAAATGACCCCAAGTGCAAAACTGTCACACATCCTACAGACAAACAGGGAAAGGGTCTAGTTAATGTCTCATTCTCTGACTTTTCTGCTTGCTGCTAGTATGTGCACACATACTCACACCAGCTAGGTCAGTATCATAAAACTGTTAGTGCAATTAGGTGTCAGTAAGTTGGTGGGGGTGGCCATTTTTCACTTTAATAAGGCAGCTTTGCATCATACTAAAAAAGAAAAAGGGGGTATTTTGTGGTGGGCACCTATGGTGCAGGAAAAACTTTGGGGATCTTTGGAGAGCCTCACAAAACCACACACTTGGGCTTCAGCACACATACATCATCTGTGAGGCGCTGAGCAACTCTTACGAACGGTTTCAAATTAAAGGCAACTGTAAAAGTCACTATTACACGTTATTTGGATTTTAAGCAGCGCCACTGTGCCAAACCAGATTGTCATGCCCACTGACGTCTATGGTTGTCTGAACTCACCAGCCCGAGTCTTTGCGAGCCTCTCACCTCTACGAACACATGCATTATTTCAAACACATCTGTCCAAAAGACCATTATTCCTGTCTCTTAATTCATACCATGTTAATTTGTACACCACACATTACACCATATCCACTGAGTCTCTGATGTAATTGTTTATACTACAACCATATAGAACAGAACACGCTATGCAATAGGCTTTCAAGAGGACCTGACATTTTTCAATTTTCCTTGTTTGTGTGTGAGTAGAGAGGCTCGGCTGTTCTCCTTTTTATCCACTTCTAAAGGAATGTCACAGTTGCTCTGCCAACACTAAGCCTCTGAATATGTCTGAAGAGTATCTCTAACTCAGAACTCATACCATTGCTGATTTTAGCTTGGCACACACACTCACAGAATGTACTGTAAAGACATGCAGACAAGGCAGAAACACACCACAGGCATTAGAGTACACAGCAAAACACGGAGTACATGTGCACAGAGAGTGCAATTTTAGGGAAAAAAAAAAAAGTGCTCATTTCTGATCAGTGGGTTCCATGTGCAGGGAGGTTCAGTTGTGCAAATTATGCATGGTGTAAGAAAATCAGTCAACAATTGCAGCCTGTGGCCATGGTATGTAAAGTTGGCCAAGTGTGTTTCCTCTCCCAGATGGTCCACATATGCATCTAACTGCCATTCCACTGAATGCTTTTCTGACAACTGGGGGCCGTGAGAGGAGACTAGTGTTCGACAGGTCGGCTCAGCTCAAAACATGCAAATTAAAACACTGACGACAGACTCCTTGAGTCAGCCTTAAAAACATTTTCCAAGTTCCTCTGTTATTGTAAAAGGCTGTTATCACTGCTCAGCCATGAGAGGCATTTCACTATGACAAACTGTATGGGATACTCTACAAAGGAAAGGAAGCAAGGAAAGATAAACTGTCACTGACAGTGGGAAAGTTGTTTACCGAATAGTACATTACAAATATGCAGAGGTATTGCTGCATTTACTAATGCATTGGGATACCTACAGTACAAGGCCTCAAGGCCCAAAGCTGAAGTCATTTAAAACCCATTTATCTTCCCAGCCCGGCACTGGGCCTGATTGAGAAATCCAAGAGAGACATTTCACAGGGGTGAGATCATTTCTATCACTCCCATTATTTGAAATTAAGCACATTTTAATGAATGAGCAACCCTGCACCGGGAACACAGAACATCAGTACGAGAACACTTCATAAGGACAGCTTTTGCAGTGACTTTTTAAAATAATGCATGTTGCATCACAACATTTTTAAGGCTCTGCATCAGACTGGAGCTCAGACATAAGCTGTGTATAAATCAATCACTCGCCACTCTTTTGATGATGCCGAATGATGCATGATGCTTTATACCCACCAAGACTGGAATGCATACAATCAGCTTTCCTAACAAATAATCTCCTCTTAATGGCCCTCTAAATTCTTCAAACTCTATCAAAGGCAACAGCACCGTAACTGCTTACTTTTCCACAAATCTACAAAAAGGGCCCTCAGCTCTCACAGACTTCACAGCTCTTAGGGAAACAACAGCAAGAAATTTCTCTATCACTATATAAATAAAACTTTGGCTGTGCAGCCAGATGGACAAGGAGACTGGTCCACGCTCCAGACTTGTTGGCAAAGGGAGTGTTGGATAGGGTGTGAGAGCATGTCATGGGATAGTTGATCAACCAACAAAGCAAAGAAACGTTGGTAGTAACATCTTCACAGGAAAATAACCATGCAAACATAACACAAAACTGCTGGTGAAAGCTTGAGGAGATATTACCAAAGCCGAGAGAAAGTACTAATTGCAAGAGGGAAATACCACAGTTAGGAACAGTGATGTGTGGCATGCCTGACGGATTAGACACCAATAAAAACTAATAACGATCCTCTTATCTATCCTTAATCCAATATAAATTTAATTCTCTTGATGAATTAGCGAGAATACCAAAAATGGAACGTCAACAACTGGTGACATAATCCAAGAAAAATTGTTTGGAAGACAACAGGCACTTCCAATGTGAACAAATAAGCTGTGTTGGCTGTGTGCATATTGGGTGGGCTGAGTCCAGTGTGGGGGTGATATCAGAAAGTTTCCTTTGCAGACAGTTTATTTTCCAAGATCTTGAAAGCTTGACGCAGAGTCGGCATAGGACAGATTAAAGAGACTAAGAGGAAAGATAGTTGAGTAAGAACAGAGAAAAGTCCATAATTCACATTTTTTCCTGAATAAACAAGTATGTCTATTATGTGCTGAAAGAGATGCTGAGTGCCTCCAAACTGATGTCAGAATATATATTCGGTATTTGTGCGTGTGTGTGTGATTGTGTCAGTGCGTACACATGCGGTCTCACTCGTAATTGCTCGCATATGAAGATGATAAACATATTTACATACAATCATAGTCATGCATATTCACATGCAGATGCTTCCAGTCTCTGACAGCTCAGAGGACAGGTCTGAGCTGCAGTAATGAAAAGCACATGTGCTCCAGGAGACTAAACCTCCTCCAAGCTCATCTTCTTTTGGCTAAACACTTTAATCCTCACCTCAATCTATCAGTCTCCTTTCTCTCAGAGAGCTCTCTCAGCATGTGTGCCGTGCGAATGGCCACGGTGAGAGGTGGTGTATGCGTATGGCATATATACGGCATGTCCTCATGAGTTATCGTCCTTTTCCGTTTTCCATGCTTTAGCCTGTCTCTTGTCTGTCCTCCCCATGTCCACTGGACGCTTCCATTCCTCTGCCTTTCTTCTTTTAAGCAGACAAGTTCACTCAGACAAGTGTGTCTTCAAACATTGACCGTGATATGAACCAGAAGATGAGCAGGAAAAAAACAAAAAGAAACAGAATAGGTGTGCTCATGGGCTATTCATTTTAAATCCTAGAAAGTTTAATTTCTGAAAAATAGGTACGTGTGTGCTGAAATAAGTTTTCTTAGGAATTACAGTTTATTTTCAGCAGTGGTATTAAAGTGAATATCTTCATTTTTTTCACAAACAGCCTAAAATACTGTGAACACTCGAGCCCACCACCTGTATGTATTTTCTGCAATCAGCAGCTACAACTCTGCTTTATTGCGGTTTGGTCTGCTGCCACAGAAGTCATATGATTACCTAATCAACTCAGAGACATGTTTCTGCATTGATCAAAATGTTACACATATTGCAAATCTTCCAAGGAGGATTTGTGACTACATTGTGCGATACTTTTCATCATCGTGTTTCAGTGGAAGAGCCACAGAAAAGGCGAGATAAGAAGTGAGACTCTATACAGTCAGCTGCCAGGTTTTTTTTTCCAGCACGCTTATCTATTCATAAACGGCTCTGCACTAAATCCTGCTGTGCCTTCACGAAGTCCTTTTGGAGGCTTTAACTTGTAGTGTTCAGTTGTGTTAGGCTACAATTGCATCATAAGGTTAAGCTGAACAGTGGGCTTACATTACCGGGCTCACAATATCAATTTCCTTCTTTCTTTCTGGCTGGATGGCAGTTGACAGAGCTGACTCAGAAACTCAGTCCTGAATAGCACAGGGTCCTGTTCAGGGTCAGCTTTCCTGAGCTAATGTTGGACTTTGTTTTACAAAGAACTGACACCTGATACCTACTGTTAATTTTTTTCAGATTTTTTCAGCCAAAAAAAGCAGGAGTAGCGTCATGAAGAACAGCGAGCTGCTGATGCCAAATGGAGGGGCAGCCCCGTGTGACTCGCTGCCAGCCAGGCTTCATTTTTTCCTTTAGTTGTTACTATTTGCTCACACATACCTATTTTATAACTTTTACTTATTTTATAACTTTATGAGCCTAAAAACTAATAAAAACCTGACTGCCAATCATTTTAAAAACAATAACCCTCTCGACAGACAAACTATATACGAGCAGCATTTCATCCATCTACTGTATGATATCTATAATCTGTTAAATTGCTCACAGATTCTGACGGCTCATATAAGTTTTCATTGCTCAGAGGCCGAGGCTCGCTTTCGTCAGTTTCAGACAGCGTTAGAAAAGTAAGACAGACAACATGTTGTCTATGATCTTCAGTGTTTATTGCTCTTGGACAGTCCACTGGTAGGCTAAGTGTAAACACATATTGTAGCTCTCCCACACGGACACATCTTTTCTCAAGCTAAAACAGACCATTGTAATCGCACAATGAAATTACACCAACAGCAAAAACAGTAACCTCTATGTTTCTCGTTAACTGCGTTCACGTTGCCTGAAAGTGACAAGAGGCAAGCCGGTGTAAGCCAAGTTTCAGCAATTACACTATGAGTATTGAATCCACCTTTGCTTGAGGCAGCGCAGGAAAGGAGAAGGTGTCCAACAGCTGTTCATAAGGAAAAAGTTCCTCCTTCCACCTTTCATTGTATTGTCAGGGCTGGATGCTGACAGACTTCACAATTAGTGTAACATTTACAAGGTCTTGCATGAGTTACGCTGCAATTCACTGCAGTCACGCTACTCACAAAGCCAGCTGCTGTTCTCCATTACTGCCTAGGCAAGGTGCATATCTGAGGAATGCAATGTCACTGCTTGACTTCATCATAAGAATGAATGGCAGCTCTTTCTATGTGTGTGTGAGCATACATTGCAGCTGACGATTATTTGCATTTGTGGGTCTTTAGCAAGACAATCCTGCTCTTAATATTAAAGATTAATGGAAAAAAAAAAAAGAACAGGTAAGTGACTTTTCACAGTTGCATAAATAGTTGCACATTCTCTGCAGCACAGCCTGCCACTGTGTGAGGCTTACCTACAGGTGAACTGGAGCTGTACATTTGCGTATTAACGGAGACTTCATACTTGTAAGGTTTCAGGCAATATTCCTCTGATGGAAAGGAAAGCACCACTGATGGAAACCAACATTCAAAGATTTCTGAACAGCCATGAAGTGGAACATATTACAACTCCTCTGAGAATTTAAGTCTTCTTTTCCACTTTAAAAAAAAAAAGGCTTAGTTGACCCCTAGCAATTCTCTGTGAGTATTTTCTGTACAACAGAGTTTAGTATGGATTCAGAATGGAGCACTGATCTAAAACAAACATCCAAGGAGCTTTTTTAACATTTCTTGCTTCCTTTTTTCTCACCAATTTAATTCCTGCCATGTAGCCACGCTGAGGAAGAGTGGGGACATAAGTGCATACAAAAGCGAGGGCAATATTTCTCAAGTAATGCTCTGCTGCGCCTGGCCAAAGTCAACTTCCACCAAATACTGGATATTAGGTCATTTTCACAAAATGCCTTTCCAGCCACTCCTGTTGGAGGGTGAGGGTGTGGCACTCCAGAGGGACCCCGCTTCATGTGTTATCAGGACCATAGCACTATTGCTTCGTTCCTTATCTTTCTAAACACAGAGGGGCTGGCTGCGATTGTATCAGCAGTGCTTGGGGAAATTAAATGATGGCTAAATTTGCTAGAGCACCGATGCGGTGCAGACTAAAGTACAGCAAAGGAAAATATTTATTGTACAGTATCGGAGAGAAGGGCTGAGGTAAATTTCAACACGGAGGTTTCCAGATATTGTGAGGGTCCAACATTATAATAACATTAATCAGTGCTCTGGCACCATTGTTTGGCAGGTGTTGATGGCTGTTTGCACTCTGCCAATCATCACTCCTTAATCCTTTTCATGCAGCTGAGGTAGATCCCACCCACACAGGATGCCCAAAATAGATGGCAAGCCAGTGGAAAAAATAAAACAAAACAAAAAAAACAAAATGCAGGGCTGATAAGAAAAACTTGGTGACAACAATTAACAAGAGTGTGTCTCTTTAACCACTGCCCATTTTAATGTCTTTCTCATGGGTAAATATAATACAGTCTATACACTGACCTTTTTGCATCTGTAGAGTCGCCATATAGCCTGCTCATTTTATTTCTTTTCATAACTTTCCAAAAAAACACAGTAACATTGGAAAATGTTCCAACTTACCTGGTTTAGGGGCCTTTCCACCTTGTCCTATTGGGTCAAAGTAAGGACAGGATGTGAGGACTATATAGTTATATACTAAATTTATGATTGTTAAAGGTATTAAACACTGTTTAACACAATACTGACAGCTACGACCTAAGACACCAAAATGCTTCGCCTGAATACGGGTAATGAGAATGACTCTGAAAGGCAGGTGTATGCTGGTTGACTGCTAAAGCAATTAAGTGCAGTTGCTTCATACCTGTTGGCAATCCTGGAATGACCTGGCCACCAGCCCCTGGCACCAAACCGCCTGGGCCTATGCCTCGACCTCCACCTCCCCCTCCATAACCTAACAGAAACAGCGGATGATGACAAAAGTGTTGACAACATTAATGACAGGCTGATCACAGTCACCCCGTTCTGTTTGTTTCTCTAACGATGCTCGTGTCATGTCGTCATTTTGTCTTCATCGTCACCATTTGGAGCTCACTGTTAATTATCACAGTAATCATTATTAAAGACCACTGCGCTTGTGTGAGAGAAATGAAAAACTAAACTCCCAAACCGCCATCCTCATAATGTCTTCCAGTAAACTGGCTTATTAAAAGTGGTCAGCCTCAAACACATTGTTTACTGCCACAGCAACATCCCTAGGATTTAATTCATCTTAGTTTGTGGTGGCGTGAGAAGGAAGTCTCACTAATTGTTTCCCCCTGATCTGACTGAACCAAATCTGAGAACTGACAGGGAAATTTGTCTCAAGGAGAGAAATCTGTTTCTTATGGATTTTGTTAAAAAAAAAAAAAGAAATTGCACACTGTTAGATTCTTAAACCTAATGTGCACATAGCCCTGAAATATAAAACTGTCACATCACACCATGTCCTCCTTGGGTCATGGCTTTAGAGCTTGTAGCAAAAAAAAAAAAAAAATGCACATGGTCAAACTTGTTCAGCAAATGGGAGCTGAAGCAATGCCAGGACACTGCACACAGTGGGTAAAGCTGTTGCTAAAATGGTCTGTGTGTGCAGAGCTGAGTGTATCTGCTAGTGATGTGTGAAATGACAAAGACCAGACTGAATATCTGTGGCTACACACTATGCCCAGTGGTGGCTATGACCATTTGGGCAAGCAAAAATCAAAGTCAGCAACATTACTTTGGCAGCAATAAGATTACTATATGGAAAATATCTAGGATTTAGCCTGAGCTAAAGGAAAGACACTGCGGAAAGCAACCTACATGAAGCAGAATCTTATTAACAATTAATTAATATTAATGAATAACTGGAAGGCAATGAGTTTAATTCACCACAATAGCCACCTTTCTCCATGCACTGTGATATCAGATCCTCATGAGGCTCAAAATATTCTTCCAAAATACATATTTGAGACAAAAATTCTGAAAATTTTATGATTTAGTTTAGTTTAATTGTCCACATCACAGGCACAGTAATGAATGCTCCAGTTCATGAGAATCCAGATGCAATTCCTGAGAATTAATTTTTATATTTTGGGGGGAAAAAGTCATAAATCAAAAATCTCTTCTACTCACCTGCAGCCTTAGCTGGTTTATAGCCCGCAGGGACCCCTCCAGCAGCCCCTAGTAAAATAACAGTCATACAACTATTGATTTATGGTTTGCTTATATGTAGTAAAGTAATGGACAGTTTTCAGCAGAGCAATTCATCATCATGCCAGCTAACCTGTGTCATAAGTTCTTTCAGGACACCAGCTGAGTGTCTTGTGGCATCTTTGGAGAGTTAGTACGTGCTTGCATAAAGGTTTGTATATCATGATGAAGCAGAGACACATAAGGATGTCTGTGTGGTTCAGAATCTATTTTCTGTTTTCAGAAATGGCCATACTGCAAATACATACAATAAGGTATATGCTGTACACTACTGTATGGATGTGCATATACATCTGCTATATACAGTCATGTTTTGCACAGGACTCTATGCAGTCTTGTGAAAAACTTAGCACGCCTCATGATTCAGTAACTTGAAGAACCGTCTTTAACAGCAATAACTTGAAGTAATCATTTTCTGTTTGACTTTATCAGTCTCTCACATAGTTGCAGAGGAATTTTGGCTCACTCGCCTTTACAAGGTTGTTTCAGTTCATTGAGGTTTGCAGGCATTTGTTTATGAATACATTAACTCTTAAGGGCCCACCACAGCATTTTAGTCGAGCTGAGGTGCTAGACTTTGACTGGGCCATTGCAATACCTTGATTCTTTTCTTTTTCAACTGTTCTGTTATAGATTTGCTGGAATTGTAATATTGCAGGGTCTTTACCTTACAATAAAAACTGTTGTGATTTGGCACTATATAAATAGAACTGAATTTAAATGGATCTTTGTCCTGTTGCATAATCCGATTTGGGCCAAGCCTTAGCTGTGAGACAGATGGCCTCACACTTGACCAGAATACTTTGGTATATAGAGGAGTTCAAAGTTGTCTCAATGACTGCAAGGTGCCCAGGTCCTGTGGCTGCAAAATAAGCCCAAACCATCACCCCTCCACCACTGTGGTATAAGGTGTTTATGGTGATACTCTATGACGCTGTGTTTGGTTTTCAGCAAATGAGGTGCTGTGCATTATAGCCAAACATCTCCACTTTGGTCCAAAGGACATTGTTCCAGAAGTCTTGTGGTTTGTTCAGATGCATCTTTGCAGGCTGACATGTTTATTTTAGAGACAAGAGGCATTGTCCTGGCAACCTTTGAAGGTGGTTACACTTGTTGATTATCAGTTAATCATATGCATTTGATTAGCAGCACCTGGATGCTACTTATCTTTATACCTGCTCTGGAAGTAGTAAGAGTGTACTTTGACAGGACTCCTGTGTAAACTTTCTTTTTCCACATGACTGTAGATGTGTGACTACATACAGAGGGATGTATGTATGTAGTCACACATCTACAGTCATGTGGAAAAAGAAAGTTTACACAGGACTGTAGATGTGTGACTACATACAGAGGGATGGATGATTACACCACAAACTGAGTCAAAAACATACAAATTTTAATTCTTGAGACACTTTTTCAGCGTAACATCAGTTAAATGTTATGCATTTCTCTTTACTCAGACAGCTTCAGAATGCTTTCAATAGAAAGAGCCCCCTTAGGTTTCAGGGACAAATAAGAACATTAAATCTGCATGAGCCATTTTCAGTCATTTGATGAGAGAGCATTGCCAGTTAGAGTGCCATATTTTTTATATTCTCTCTAACATAGTACTTTTTGCAATTATCTGTAGGTCTTTATTTCATGTCCACATTGCAGTGATTTTTATACTACTATTTCTTTTAGTCAAACTTCTGCTCCACAGTAGTTCAATTTATCTCTCATACCTTTTCTAAAGAGAAACAGTCTTGTTGTGGCTATGTTCTGGATTATTTTTGTTAAATTGTCCAGACACTTAGTGGATGCTCTCTTACCTGGAAAAAATCCAGTTCCAGTTCCAGCGCCTCCTGGTCCAAACCCAGCTCCAGGTGGTACATACACACCTGGAGCACAGATCAGAAAAAGCAAGAAGTCATCTTCTATCACAAACACATGGGACACTAACTAGAAATATGTGCATTGCTTCTAATTGCATTTCTAAACAATTATGCCATTTATTAGACAAACATTCTTAAACACTTTAATCATCTGTGACCCGTAAAGCAAAAAATGAAATCTGTCCTTGGTATACACAGGCCAGGAAGTGAAATGATACGTGCACACAGCAGCTTCAGCCGGAGCCACAGTCACAGCAAAAAGAATCGGAAACTTTACAGGTTTGATGAGGAGCAAATTCAAATCGTTTTCATACTGATGAGGTACTGCAGTTGGAAACGTTCTTTCTGAATCCTGCTGTAGCACTCTGGACACCCACAGCTCCCACCTCCATCCCCTAGCCTTATTTTTCGCTCAGTTTTTGGCTGCGACCCAGAGTAACTCCTGAGATGGTCGTTCTGGATCCCAGACATGGTAGCCTCATGTGTGCAAGGAACAACAAGAGAAATAAAAGAAATGGGAGACTAAAAAAAATGACTCCAGTTGTTCTGGCATGACTAACAGCTAAATCCAATGGGACCGGTGAGCTAAGGCCAAAATTATAAGTACTATTTTTTGAGGGGAAAACCTGGTTTATATCACAAAAACACAATGTAAATGAGACAATGTGGCTTTAAGACCACAATGATTATGTTTAATGGCTCTTACATGTGTGGGAAGGCAAATTAATTTAAACCACATGTTAAAGGCGTTCATGTGTTTATTAGAGAGTACACTTTGAAAACTGGGCTTTCAGTTCCGTCCACTGAGTATGGCCATTACAGGAGGAACATTACAAGGTATTACTGTCCAATCTGGCTGTATCAAAGTTCATGACACATGCCACTGAAAAATTTCAAAAAAGTCTATGCATTTTACTGAGTATGTTGAATTGAAGAAGGTGCTTACTTTTGCACCAGCAACCTGTGATATATCTAGTTTGTGCAACAATATTATCAATTTTACAGCTGAGGCTAGTAAGGCAGTGCTAATCAGTGGTGGGAACTGATGAAGTG
The DNA here is from genome assembly GCF_007364275.1 of Archocentrus centrarchus. Classification (NCBI taxonomy): domain Eukaryota; kingdom Metazoa; phylum Chordata; class Actinopteri; order Cichliformes; family Cichlidae; genus Archocentrus; species Archocentrus centrarchus. The sequence goes on along the minus strand of NC_044358.1, from coordinate 27,567,617 downwards.
CAAAGTCCTAAAGGATGCTGCAGGAACCACCTGGACAGGAAGAAGATATTTTTTAATATACAGTTGGAATAATAAACTGGAAGCAAGCTAAGCATGAAAATCTTTAATTTAAATGTACTGACACAGCTGTGAGTAGTTAACACAAATATTGATAACAGTGTCGAACATATTTAGATACTTCATAACTGCTCTAATAAACTAAGGGTAAAAACATTTGTTTATGATGAAGCGATAAAATATTGTCTTGAGCAAAAAGTAGTGCGCCAAGAAGCGTTTGTAACCACTGTGGTCATGTGCAATGTAGAGCAAATGATAGGGTGTCTCTTAACTCATCCTAACTGGAACAATCAGAGTGCTGGACCGATCAGATTTCTTGAGGTTTGCCCTGGCAGGCTTGAAAAAAAAAAAAAAAAAAAGAATTCCTTTGAAATGCAGCGCATGTGTTTGTCTGTCTCTATCAGTTTGCCCATGCCCATGGCTCTGTGGCATAGATCTCAAGTGCAGGCACCACACGATGGGTACGCAGTTCTCATTCTTGCTCCTTCGTTTTGCAATCAAAAGGAGGATTTCCTGTCTTGGCATTGCAAGTGAGGCAGGAGGGACTGTGGGTCTGCTCCAGTTTTCCTTTTGCTTAGAATCCAATCATGCTACTGTACCACATTCACAGAGTGCACCGGGTTCACCAAAAACGTGCATCCAAATAAGGCACAAACTGACCTCCGCCAAATGACCTGACCTACCTCAATAAATTTGAAGATTTCTTCATGATTTTCTTAATTATCGTCATCATCATGTGCTTACATTCCTCATGAACTCAGCCAGGTCATGGGAATGTGCTGGAATGTGTGTATGGAGAACAAGACTGACTTGGAGAGTATGCAGGATTGGATGAGGCAGAATTTACTTCACAGTCAAAAGATTGCTGAGGGTTTGTGACTTGCATGGCGTTGACAAATAAAACCCTGGGAAAGGAGACTGGTGACCCTCCAAAAGCCTGTTTTTCAGAGTAAAAACTAAAAGGTAATAATAACCAATATATCTATGTCTACAACCCTGTCTGGTGCAGGTTATCTCCACTGGAACAGAAGAAGAAAATGTGACAACATTAATAAATTTCTGCCTGCTGCGTAGTAAGAAATGAGCCTTCTTGTTATCAGTTAAATGTCAGTGACTGTTACAACTTAAATAGGCTGAACTGATTTTTTTTTTTTTACTGCTGTGGTTACTGTAGAGTGCTCTGAGCATATTAAGAGGGTGATGATGTACATGCACTCACGGGAATCCTGGCAGTGAGTTTAACTTATCACCAGTTTCACTTTGGACTTGAATGTGGTCCAACTGCGGGACTCACAGTGAATAGGTTGTCAGTAAGCTATTCATCAGCTGAATAAAAGAGCCAGAAATACAAAGTTCATTATATGGGAGTGAGACTTCCTGCAGTATTTTGCATGTTAATCACAGAAAACAATGTTAAGATTACTGCACAAATTTCTAGTTTTCTCTTAAGTTATTAATGGTGGATGCTGGAATTTGTCTCACTGTGGTCACCATATAAATATTCCAGCCAACCAGCAGGAGTGGTTATTGCTGAATCACTTTTGACTATAAAATAAAGAAGCAATATTTAGAACAATCACTCCATCCACTGCAGAGGCAAAGACATAATAATTTGCCAATTTCACCTGATGTGCTGTCTATTGGCCTGCCAGATTTGTATCACCCTTAGACCGCAGTTTGGAGGCAGGGGAATTGTAGAGAGAGTTTAAATAAATCAAGAGATGTCAAGAAACCTTTTGATGTGGTGTAGCCAGTAATATATATGACTGAGTCAAAATATCCAAGCTACACTTCAGCGGTTAACTTTGCAAAAAAGACAAAGAAGTAAAAGAAGTTACTTTTGTACTGTTTGCATGTTAACAATTATCCTTGAGGATAATTGTTAACATGCAAAGTCGCATACAAATCTATGTATACACTGATCAGCCACAATATTATACAAGACCTATTATTCTCATTTTCACCTAATTTTATTCTTGGACTCTACTGGAGTATTTTTTCATTAATTGCAGAACACAGTTATCCCTGTTTATCTTATACCAGGCGTTGTTGCAGCCCCTCCACGTATCCACTGCCTGAAACAAACTTTTTTAGCTCCTCTCCTTTTAAGCTAACATTCTTCTGATTTGGCTGCCCATCATAAACAAAAGATTTGAACAGCAAGCGGGGCTACCACACTCAGAGCCAAACTGAAACTGTTTGCCTGAGATAGGGCCTTACTGTGTAGAGTTTGTGGCGTTTTCTCCCTGTGCCTCCCACAGTCCAAAAACGTGCTCGCTACATTATTACTGATTCTAAATGGCCATACTGTAGGTGTGGATGTGGGAGTGAATGTGTTCTTGTATCTCTGTGTTGGCCCTGTGATGGACAAAAGAACTGACTTGTGGGGTACTGAGCCTCTTGACCTATGACAGTTTGGATAGGCAACAAACTGTCATAGGTCATCACTCTTAGTTGGACAAGCAGCTAAGAACAGAATGGATAGATGGTCAAATTGTGGAGGTGCCCCCCCCCAAAAAACACCCAATCAGCATCAAAGAAAGAGGGTCTGTAGGGCTATCCTGTGCTGTCTGACACTGGGATGTGGGTTGTGGTGTGGGACCTTTCTGATGTCTTTTGCAGATGCTCAGTTGGAAAGGGATCTGGGGAGTTTGGAAGCTAGGTCAATACAAGGACCTGAGCTTTCCCAGAAGAACATTGTACTGCAACAAAATACTCACTGTTTGCTGTTTGTGTTAACTCACTGTTTGTGTTAGCTTAACACAAATTTTACACTGTGTTTGCATTTAAGTACCCTGATATAACCTCTAGTGCTCCTCACCTTATCATATCTTATGTTATTTTAGTAATTTCCCATATTTCCTCCTCAGCAAACCCTACAAAGGAAGCTGTGAGATGTGTCATTACTCATTTTTGTTTGTTTGTTAGATAAGACAACTTCTTGTCGGTAGCTCAAGCCACACCACTTACTTACAATGTATGCTTCCAGTCTTATATGAATCACAGTCGAGTGGCAGTTATGTGCAAAATCTCAACATCACATCATTTGTGTTTTTCTCATATCCAAGAAAAAATACTTTAGAATTATGTGTATCAGCAAAGAGGGCTTATTTTAACAACGTTGAGTCAGTTTTCCTGAAGTGTGAAAATCTTGTCAACACATGACATTTAAACTCTGAGAAGAAAGCGTGGTTATAGAGAAATTTTCAGTATTCAGTTTCTTGGGGATTTACATTTGCATTTACAGAGAACAAAGAGGACAATCTGTGAAAAGCCTAAAGGCTTAGATAGAAATCATTCTCACACGCATCCAACATATGTGCATGTAATGTTTTGGGTTTGTCTAATTCCCTTGTTTTGAGTTTTGCTAAAATGACGTAGTTCACCAGACACGAGCTAACAAGTGGAAAGGCCTGTGTCCAGATTCTTGTATGTTTAGCTTTGCATAATGTCATGTTTTGAGTGTCAGCCTGGAAATTAAAAAGTGACATGTTTATCAGCTGTTCAGCTGGCAAGATAATTTATTTGATGTATTGCCTGAGCATCAAAACTGGCAGTAAAGCCTTCCATTGTGATTCATGAATTTATCACAAATTATAGCCTAAGTGGAAAATGTATACTGGCTTACACACTTGATTTTATGAGGATATGGGTTATTGGGCCCAAAAATAATGACTGGCTCATACAGAAGGCAGGAAATTGTAAGTCAAATCTTGTTTTGTTATTAAATCAAACCAGACCCAATGATGGATTTTTCCATAGTACCACCCAAGTTAATGGCAGTTTTTACAATTGCTCTTTGTGAATTGAAAGATCTTAGTCTTACTTCATTTACAACAAGCTGGGTGAGTAATGTGACATTTCCCTGACCCTGTGCTGTGGCTGTTTAATAATTGGTCTTTGGAGCTGATTGAGCAATTTGCCTGACTTGCGCATGCAAAACACGCTTATGTGAGTACACACATACACCACTCGCACATGTGACCTCATAAACAGTTAATGATGGCATTCCCTTCATAAAAGTCTTACACAGCCATTACCATTGTGATCGGAGTGAAAGGTTTGTGAAGTCTTGGCCAATCTGGACAGCATTTGCATCCCATTTACACGATTTTGTGCCTGTATTTCCATCACTTTAGATAAAAATTTAAAAATGTTTGGCAAACTAACAGCTGTTTGCTGTTTTCACATCATGTATCCAAAACCGCTGTCCCAGAAGAGGAGGTTTGGTTCTGTCTTTATGGAAAGCTCTCATAAAGCAACCAGAGCAGCAGTGCAGTGAAGCAAACACTGTGGTTCCTGGCACCCTTGCATCTCCCCGTTATCAGACATGTGACAGCTGCCCTATCAGTTACCCGCTGCACTGCGTATTTTCAAAAGTATTTTGGAAGATGGGGTCAAACTGTGAGAAGCAGCTCAGAAAATGAAAAATTAGAAAGTAAAAATCTGTTACTCTAACCCCCCTCTGATTTCGCCTTTCCTTTCTACAGTTTCCCTACATGTGTCAGTCACTGAAGCAAAACATCAGCATGAGGTGAGGAAAATTTTAACGACTCACAAGACCAGATTTAAATGCTGTCATGGCTCGCCTTCTGGTGTCTCTGGTGAGACCTTTCCACTGGAAGCCGACAGGGTATCATTACAAGATTAGGAAAGTCATGCCTTTGAAACCAAACATGGGTTTGGAACAGCTGCTGTGGACTCTCCTGTGTGAGGATCGCAAAGCTGAACATGACGGAGGAGTAAGCTGTGGTTGAAGATAGCCATCAACCATGTGAAAACACTCAAGCTAATGGAACAAGTTGTTCATTTTATGACTCCTCTCCAAAAACTGATTTATGTGATTGCATCAACCAGTGGAACCAAGAGAGTTACAAGTGAAATGTTAAAAGGACTGTAATTGACTAAACTCATTATATACTGTAATCTCATTACAAAATGCGTGCTCTGTGTTTCTTGTTGTTACGGCTGCGTGCCGTTTTGTCTGTCTCTCTCTCTCTCTCCCTCTCTCTACAGCAGGGGCATCTCCTCCTAATCAGGGCCACAAGATATAAGGAGGCGGGATAGGAGGCGGTGCCAAAGAGAGAGAGCAGAGAGTGGAGGTGGAAGCAGTCTGCGGTTTTAGTGGCTCGAGCAACTGTAGTGTTACTCCTGTGTTGGAGAGTGGTTTGTCTGTGGGCTGACCACAGATGTGATCTGGGGTTCCGGAGGATTGTTTGGCTGTGTTTCTTTTGTCCCCTGTCAGGATAGATGGCGTCTCCCGTTTGGGAGATATTTTTGTGTTTTTTCCCATTTTATAAGTCTTTCGGCTCCCGTTTGGGGACTGTTTTGGGTTGTGGCTTGTTATTGGCGCTTATGTTAAATAAACATTATTTATTTTACAAACGATTCTGTTCTTTTTTGTTTCATTTCCTGATCGTATGTTGCTCCCTTGTCCCCTAGGCCCGCGGGAAGTAACATACGGTTTGTGGGGGCTCGTCCGGGATCCCTTCCACTAAAGGGGGGATTGCCTGTGTGTGAGTGTAGTTGTTGTTGAGCCCTTGCATGGCTTCCTCAGAATAGGGGAGCATTCAGCTGAGCTGCAGCCTCTTCCTTCCAGTGCTCATTTGTTATTTTGCCTTTCTTGTTTTTGAGGTGACTGAGCGGGGAAGACAATTCTCTGTCGGGGGTAGGCGGTTCAGGGGTTTTGCCCACTGTGATTCTGCCTTTAAAGCCGCCCCAAGCTCGGTAAGCCTCAGAAGACAGACAGGTGGAGAAAACAATCAGGTAGGATTGAGGAAGTTGGGCGTGGGGTCTCAAGGTGATTATTGTTGTTTGTAGCGTTCGGTGTGGTTGTTTTGTGTGTAGGTGTGAGAATGGTGTTTGATCAGGATGGTTTTGTGGCTGCTCCCAGCCTGGAGAAATTGGATGAATGTAAAAACGCTGATTTGCTGGTACTCACTAAACATTATAAAGTTCCCGTTGCCCCGTCACTTAGAAAAGACGCCGTGGGAGAGGCACTTGTTGGCCACTTAATAAGTGAGGGGGTGCTCGGCGCACCCGCAGAGGCTGAGACGTTGGAGGAGGGGACCGAGCTGCCCTTGGCTGCCCGTGGCTGCCACGCCTGCGGGGAGTGGCAGGGTGGAGGAAAAGCCGGTGTTGTGCGAAATTCTGTTCCCCCATGAAAATCTGTTCCCCCTGTGTTGGGAGCACGAACTGCAGCCAGAGAGGCGGATGCGACAGTCTTCACGGCGCTTCTGATTGATTTCTCGGTAAAATGACACTGTAAAAGACTAGCTGGTAAATGAATTTGTTCCCATGTCATGGAGGGGGGAACACAATATTTTAGATGGCTGAAATATTTGGTTCCCCCCAGTGTAACTTTGGCAAATAAAGAGCAAATGTTTTCATATTCACAGAAATTGTTGTTCTTGATGGGAGGAATAAACACAGTAAAAGACTTTTACCAAGAAATTGATCAGAAATTGTTGTTCTTGATGGGAGGAATAAACACAGTAAAAGACTTTTACCGAGAAATTGATCAGAAGAGCAGTGAAAACTGTCGGATAGCCTCTCTTCCTGCGCTCTCCCGAAACAGGGGGAACAGATTTTCATGGGGGATCAGAATTTCGCACAACACTTGCAGGAATCTTAAAAAGTGTGATAAACACCAAGTCAGGTATGCCACTGCTGACTCCTTGTGTTTACCTGCCTATGTGGTGTTTATTCTTATGGGTGGGGGCGTTACGGCTGCGTGCCGTTTTGTCTGTGTCTCTCTCTCTCTCTCTCTCTACAGCTGGGGCATCTCCTCCTAATCAGGGCCACAAGATATAAGGAGGCGGGATAGGAGGCAGTGCCGAGGAGAGAGCAGAGAGTGGGGGTTGTGGCTCGTTATTGGCGCTTATGTTAAATAAACATTATTTATTTTACAAACGATTCTGTTCTTTTTTTGTTTAATTTCCTGAACGTATGTTGCTCCCTTGCCCCCTAGGCCCGCGGGACGTAACACTTGTGCCTCGATAAAAAGCAAGTTAACTGATGGGACAGGTCCCATTACAGAATTTCAATTTAAGGTCTAAACTTTGACTGGATCAGCACCTTGCAGCACCTTTTCTTTTTCAGCCATTCTGTTGGAGATTTGCTGCTGTTCTTGGGATCATTCATTTTCCTGTTACATGCCCCAGTTTCAGTCCAACTTCAGCTGTCAGACAGATGGCCTCACATTTGTCTCTAGAATATTTTAGTATACAGAGGGGTTCATGGTCAGCGCACTGACTAAAAGGTGCCCAGGCCCTGTGGCTGCAAAACAAGCCAGAATCATCACTTCTCCACTGTGATTGTGGTACTGTGGATTATGGCCAAGCATCTCAACTTTGTTCTCATCTGTTCAAAGGACATTATTTCACAGGCCTTGTGGTTGTTTTCAGATGCAACTTTGCAAACCTAGCCATATTGCCATGTTCTTTTTAGAGTGCAAAAGTCAAATGAGTCAAACCATGGTTTTAGTCTATTTCTAATTGTACTGTCACGAACTTTAACATTTAGTGTCCAAACTGAGGCCTGTACTGTCTGAGATGTAGCTCTTGAGTTTTTTGCAGTTTCTCTAAGCATTGTGTTGTCTAACCTTGGAGTGAATTTGCTGGAACATCAACTCCTGGGAACATTTTGGCATTGTGTTAAGACACACCTCAATTCTCCAGACCTGAAAACTGCCCAAACCTCTGCTTTTATACAGATGCTCACACTTGGTGATAATCAATTAATCAAGTGAATATCTGTAATATACGTAAGTAGCATCTGGCTGCTACTTACCCTCTTAAATCCTATGGAAGCAGTAAGGGTTTACTTACAGTGGCTTGCAAAAATATTCATACCCCTTGAACTTTTCCATATTTTGTCACATTACAACCACAAACATAAATATATTTCACTGGAATTTAATATGAAAGACCAACACAAAGTGGTATACAATCGTGAAGTGGAAAGAAAATTATACATGATTCAAAACATTTTTATACAAATAAAAAACTGAAAAGTGCGGTGTGCTAAAGTATTCAGCTCCCCTGAGTCAATACTTTGTGGAACCACCTTTTGCTGCAGTTACAGCTGCAAGTCTTTTAGGGTATGTCTCCACCAGCTTTGCACATATAGTGACTGACATTTTTGCCCATTCTTCTTTGCAAAACAGCTCAAGCTCAGTCAGATTAGATGGAGAGTGTTTGTGAACAGCAGTTTTCAGATCTTGCCACAAATTCTCGATTGGGTTTGGGTCTGGACTTTGACTGGGCCGTTCTAACACATGAATATGTTTTGTTTTAAACCATTCCATTGTAGCCCTGGCTTTATGTTTAGGGTCGTTGTCCTGCTGGAAGGTGAACCTCCGCCCCAGTCTCAAGTCTTTTGCAGACTCCAACAGGTTTTCTTCCAAGATTGCCCTGTATTTGGCTCCATCCATCTTCCCATCAACTGACCAACTTCTCTGTCCCTGCTGAAGAGAAGCAGCCCCAGAGCATGATGATGCTGCCACCACCATATTTGACAGTGGGGATGGTGTGTTCAGAGTGATGTGTAGTGTTAATTCTCTGCCACATATAGCGTTTTGCATTTTGGCCAAAAAGTTCAATTTTGGTCTCATCTGACCAAAGCACCTTGTCCCACATGTTTGCTGTGTCCCCAACATGACTTCTGGCAAACTGAAAACGGGACTTTTTATGGTTTTCTTTTAACAATGGCTTTCTTCTTGCCACTCTTCCATAAAGACCACATTTGTGCAGTGCACGACTAATAGTTGTCCTGTGGACAGATTCCCCCACCTGGGCTGTGGATCTCTGCATTTCGTCCAGAGTCCCCATGGACCTCTTGGCTGCATCTCTGATCAGTGCTCTCCTTGTGCGGCCTGTAAGTTTAGGCGGACGGCCTTGTCTTGGTAAGTTTACAGTTGTGCCATACTCTTTCCATTTCCAGTTAATGGATTGAACAGTGCTCCGTGAGATGTTCAAAGCTTGGGAAATCTTTTTATAGCCTAAGCCTGCTTTAAACTTCTCCACAATCTTATTCCTGAGCTGTCTGCTGTGTTTTTTGGACTTTATGATGCTGTTTACTCCTCAATATTCTCTTAACCAACCTCTGAGGCCGTCACGGAGCAGCTGTATTTGTACTGAGATTAGATTACACTCTGTGCCACTGGACTCTTTTTAGTCATTAGCAGTCATCAGGCAACTTCTGAATGCATTTGGTTGCACTCAGAGAAAAGGGAGCTGAATACTTTTGCACACTGCACTTTTCAGTTTTTTATTTGTATAAAAATGTTTTGAATTATGTATAATTTTCTTTCCACTTCACAATTGTATCCCACTTTGTGTTGGTCTTTCACATTAAATTCCAGTGAAATATATTTATGTTTGTGGTTGTAATGTGATAAAATATGGAAAAGTTCAAGGGGTATGAATACTTTTGCAAGCCACTGTAGTTTTTCACAGGACTGCATTGAGCCCTGTGAATACCCCCCCCCCCCCTCTCGTACATGACTATATGGTGGCTGAAAGCATAAAATCTGTGATTTTGGTGAATAAAAACAAATATTCAATCTGCTGAAGTTGAACCACAACATAATGCAGCTTATTTGACTAGAAATATATTTTATTACCTTCTTCTCTCATCAGTTCATCCTCATTTATGGATTTTTAATTAAAAAAAATAGATTCCAACTTTGTGCTCATACTGTCATGGTGTTTGTTATAAACCTAAATGATGCAGGACGTCAGCTATGGCGGGTGAATATGAAAACATTCCTGACTGGAGCCAGTTCAGATTGCTGGCCCGGTGAGACTGCACCTACCAGCTCACAGCCTGGTGAGGGCTGCTTGCATAGTGGCTGGAATGAATCATCAAAGATAATGTGCCTCTTTGTTGAGCACTTGGCACTGCTCGATTGCAGACCAAACATCTGACTGGAAGATGCTGGGACTGACGTTTATGAACAACGAGTAAGAGTTAAACAAATTATTGACATGTTTTTGTAGCAATGGTGAGAACTGACTACTATCCGAAACCTGTAGGCATTTAAATTGTGACACGTTGGGCTGCAAAGCAGTGAGTCAAAGAAAGAATTGGTTTGCATTAAACAGTCCATTGGGTTTATAAAAGTACGACTGTGAATGAAAAAAAAAAAAGATGTGCAAGGACTAAGAGGTTGTTCCTCAGACATTAACAGTGCATTCTTTTCTGAACTACGGGATGTGTATTAAAACAACTCATCCATCCTAAACCTCCGCTCTGATTTGTGTAACCTTCCTAACAGTAGTTGCAGTAAAAAACAGCGATAAGAAAACCTTTTAGCCAACATGTTAGTAATCGCTTCTGGCTCAGACCTTTGATGCAGAGAGCGACTTTTCGGGGGAGGCAAAAGCTCTTTGATGTAAAACAGCAAAACATGGATCGAATTGTACAATCTCCTAACACTTTCTCAGGAAATGTGCCAGAGTAGGATATATATACATGGAATAAAAGTTCTTTCACAATAACAAACCAATCAGTGCTTGTAACCAAACAGCTTCTACCCAAATGTGTACTGAATGAAGTCACCTCACTGGAAATTGCACCAAACCACTGAACGTCAACAAATTAAAATGCTTGTGTGGCTCCGGCTAGAGAGAAGCAGAATAAAAACCTTGCTGGAAAAAAAAAACAAAAAAAAAACTTGTTCATCTTGTTCAGCCGGTACTTCAAATAGACCATTTCTGTAATTGCAGAGTAGAGCTGTTGAGAGCTGGGAGCGCCTATATGTCACATTAATCTAGTATACTGTGGTTGGCACCCCACCTCGCCAGAGGAGGGATTAGAGCCAAAGAGGTGTTCACAACACATGCTACCAATAAAGTCTGAAGCGCCGCTTGCTTTGTGTATCAGGTTTAGGTACCTACCAGTAACGCTCGAGTACTGCTGCAGTTCAACACTAGTGTTTTGGCCGGTGCGTGGCATCTACTCTGCAATGCATTTAACTTCACCTAGAGCCAGGTGACTGTAACTGATTAATGTATGAAATTGTGCAAAGCTGATCCTTGCCAACGCCAAATGAGTCAAACTAGCTTCAAGCAGCACTAAAGAAAAAAAAAAAAAAATTCCAACCTCCTGAATTCTTTGGAGAAAGGGGAAGAGAAAGGTTTTTTTTTTTTTCTTTTTATCCGAGCTCAGAGCCAACTTCTGCCTATTAGAGTTGTGCCATTAACTGTGCCTGTCCTTGAAGTCAAGCTAAAAACGTTGCACAAGTCAAATACTTGTTTTATAGTCTGTACGAATGCATTGTATGGAATGAGGTACTTGAAATACTTAAACTAATGGTAGTGTAGCAATGAAAAATAGATGCCACTGAGCAGGAGCTGCCAACAAAGTTATTTTCATTTAAAAAAAAAAGAACTATTTCTTTAAGGCGCATTGTCTGCAGAACTTCGCGTTGGTCTGCTTCTTTCATCATACAGTATAATGGAGAGCCAAACAAACAAACTATAGAAACTGTATATTTCCTCCAGGACAATTACTCATTTACATTTGTTGATGGAAGGTATTCAGAGAAGTCTGTCAGTCCACCATAATTCAAAGCGTGAATTTGTCAAGCACAAGAGGCATTTTCTGGGCAGAACCATTAAATGGGTGGATTGGGTGTTAATGAGGTTCGTGTTGCTCACAGATAATTTACCCTTGGACCATGCCCAGATGTTTTTTGTTTTTTTTTCTTTCAGGTTAGAGTGCACAGACACAGATGGAACTAGTTTGAGCACCACAGAAATGTTTGAAATGGATGGATTCAACACTCATCTTGAGATCAAAGTTGCGCTGCTAGGCCAATATTGATATTTGTTGGCTCCTTTACCTGCTATATATTTTTCCTGAAAGTACCTCAAAATCTAAATTGAAACGTGGCTGGCACAGAGAAAAAATGATGAATGTGTTATAAGGCAGAGCAAATAAAGAAATTCTACAATCAGATGTAGAGAGCTAGAAAAAGAGTGACTTTACAAAATATTTATTTTAGGACTCTAACAGCACAGCCATAAGGCATCTAAAAGGACACTTGGACAGTGGAAGATAAGGAATATAAACAGCTGTGACTTTTAAGCAAATAAATATAACAACAAATGGACTACAGCGTAGCCAGTCCCAGATGCTTGACATGTTTTCCAGTTGGGGACTGAATAACTCAGAATCTCAGCCAAAACCCAGACCACGAAGCAATCAAAGCAATGCAAAAAGAGGAGAAAAAGCAAACTCACTAGCTGAATGATAGTGGGAGGAAAGAGACACTCACAAAATCTCTCCCTTTCTGTCTGAAACTGATAAGGTTCAACTACAAACTGCGCTTGAAACTAGCTCCTCAAATCTATACACAGACTGCTACAGCTGATGAAAGCTTTTAGAGTCATTCTCACATTCAGTCTGTCCAATGCGGGAGTTCATCAGGAGTAAATTTAAACTATGTGTTTTTTCCTGAGTAGAAAGAAGAGCCAGCTGGAACCTTCCTTTCCTTCCTTTTTTATTTTTTTGGATAGGACCTGCAGCCGTATAAACATCTATACTCATATGGATAGATGTGCAGACAGAAGCCAGTTTGAGTGTTTGAAATGCATTAAAACGCATGCATGTGAAGTAGGTTTGGAGACTTGAAAGGTGCCTTATTATGATTTACATTTCAACTGCACACATGGTAATGATGTAACAGGGGAGCGTTATCAATAAGATAAATAGGTGGCTTTTAAAATTAACAGTTTAAATGGGACACAAATGTAGTTGTACTATAGGCAGTAACTTAACTGTAATGAAGCCCATTTTGAACTAAGCAGCAATGGGCATATACATTTTATGCAAATGTGATACAGATGAGAACCCATTTCTGTTTACTGTAGATTGTAGTGTGGTAGATAAAGGCATTTAATAAAAGAAAAATGAGCATCAATCATCAAAGAATCATCAAACCAAAGCAATGTAATGCTTTTTAAATTTACTTTTTTATTTGGTACAAATTTACACAAGTTTAGCATCTGATATAAACAATATGCACTTTATTTATTTTATAAAAGTATCCTTTAAAATAAGCCAGTGCACTTCATGCTGCGTTATGGCTGATAAGCATCAACAAAACTTTTGATGACATTTAATGTCTGAAGGACAAAGTGGCACAGAAGGAAAAAAAAAAAACTGCACCTGTTCTAAGTCTTTGATTGATGCAGCAATAATTATGGCTCTAGTTATTTGCAGTATGCACTTACCTCCTTGAAGAGAAGGTTGAATCAGTGCTAAGAGGAAGAGTCCACAGAAGAGCAACAGAATGTTTCTGTTAGCCATCTCGCTCTAAAATGCACCACCCCTCTCCCGATCAGCTGGTTTTATTCTCTTCTGGCTAATTACCACTAGCCCCCGAAGTCTCAAAGAGTGATGAAAAAAGGGGGGTAGGGAGGGAAACAGGAAAAGTTCGATGTAATTAGGAGAGGGCAAACACTCTGCTTCAGTGGATCACTTTGCTTTATTTCCTCATCTATGTCTGGTGTTGCTGTTTTTATTCTGGTCACTCCTGCCAACAGCACAGACGCTCCTGCCAGCAAGGAGGGAGAGAGAGAGAGAACGAGACATACACAGAGATACAGAGGGAGAGGGAGAGGGAGAGAGAGACCCTCATCCAGAAGGAATTGAATTGTCTGCCAAGCATTTGCACAGACGCAGCGCATACTTATCTGCTACAGGCTGAGGAAGGGACAAAAAAAACAAACCCGGATAATTACCTGTGCTCTATGGCTTTAATTTTCAGCTCATTGCTGTTCAACACTTGGAGTGACAATAACTGTCTTTTTTTACAAAGCAATCCTGAAAACCTGGGGATAGAGGGGGGGGGGGAGAACACAGCAAGAATCAGCATGTGTCCACAAAATATAAGAACCACATATTTAAAAGGTCACAGGCTCCATAAACAGGTGGAAAACTGCAGCGTGCTGCCTGGCCACCCCGTGTTGCAAACGACAGAATTCATCAGTCAAAGACGACACAGTGTGAAGAATTCAAAAAACATCAGGGAGCTCATTGATGCAGTGTCTCAGAAAATTCATCATGACAGCGGTCAGTGTCAGTCATTTAACAGGAAGGGTTTCAGAGCTAATCTTATTTGTGCCTCTGATAACTTTCATGATTGAGAAACCATCTCATCTTCAGTTCTCTTAGAAGTCAGGGATCTGAGTGTGCTCAGTTTTGATAAATATGTTGGTTGTCTAGGACAATCCTTTTTTAAATCATCTGCAAAAGATTGCCTGTCTTGGGTAAGTTGTGTCTCCGTCTTATTATTGCAGTTCTTTGTACCTTTGCCTGAGCAAATCATTCCTGGATCGCCTTACAAGCAGTCCAGAATGCTGCTGCAAGGCTTCTCATCAGGTTCCATGTGACACCACCAGTTCTGTCCTCTTTACACAGGCAGCCCATAAAGTGTAAGGCTCAGTTCAAGATTTTTTTGATCACTTTGTGAAACCTTCACAGTCAAATGCTGCTCTATATTAGTGCGCTTTTACAGGACATCCATATGAAACTAGCAGGACTCTGAGGTCTACTGACCAAAGCTTGCTGGTGGTGCATCAGTCCAAGCTGAGGGATTGTGGCTCTTAAGTTGTGGAACTTGCTCCCACTGGACTTATGATCTGTGGGCTCTGTTGATACCTTTTGAGAAGAAGCTTAAGACCCAACTATTCAAGCTTTCTTTTATTTAGTTCTATCTACTTAAACTGTTTTAATTGTTGTATCTGTGCACCTAAATGCATTTAACAGCACCTGCAGAGCTGAGCTCAACAAAACCTGCATGGGTGATACATGTTGTCTTTTAATGAACAGGTGACAAAAACTACTTGGGGGGTGGGGGCAGCTCACTGTATTTTCTACTCATCATTTAAAAAATATAACACCAACAAATCATTTTAAAACAAATTTGTTACCTCCTGACTCATTAACTATGTCATAGAGTATTTCATAGACACAACATTACCACTGTTAGATCACTAACGCGATACATCCTCTCCAGACACCTGTGTGTAAATTAATCTTGGCTCAGCATGTTGAGCCATTACTTAGAAAACACCTCACTGCTGACAAGGCTGTCATTGTGCATCTTTTTTCTGCCTTGGGACACATATTTTGGATTTTAAATGAAAGAGGTTAAGCAGAGGTACTTTTTATTGGCAAGAGCTGCAGCCAAAGTCATTACTCTCTCAGACACAAACCTGACAGACCGAGTTGTTGCATGCATGCTAATGGGTTTTGCCTTCCAAGACACACAGTATCCTTCATAGTGGTGACGTCCACTATTAATGTTCTTATTCCCTTCGTGCTGATTTCCTTGAAGTTAGGTCAGGCATGTAAACAATATCAGCTGTCACAGGTTTGATCAGACTGAATGCAAGACATATTTTTATTTGAATTATGAGGGTGAGTCATACTGTAATGGATCAGATTGAATTTTTCAGCCAATTAGAAATCATCTCCATTTGTGCCCATCTTCTCGTCAATTCCTGAAGGAGTATTCCCCACAACACCACTCATAATGAAAAGTAACTTATACAGAATTACAATATCACTATATCATACATATGGGAAGTCTGATTTCGACAGTAAATGAAAACATCTGTTGTCCTCGGTAAACTCATCAAAACACACCGAACAAGTCCAAAACAGTCTATTACAGTCAAGAACATGGAAAGTTTTAAATTGCTCTCAAGTCTTATGATTAAAGTAAATCATTAATTACAATCCAAACATCAGGAGGACACTGACCTAATGCTGCATGCTGCATGGCCGTATTCTTTCCATGTTTGGTTTAAAACCAAAAAACCCAGCTGACTACTCTGTTTGGGAAACAAGTGTATTCTGGATGAGAGCTTCGTTTTTTCTCAATTTATTTTTGCGAGGCTAAATGTCTATTTTAGCTCATGTCTGGTATTCTTCCTTTGGGCTGAGTTGGATGGTGTTTTTGCCAAAAGAGCTGAGACTGAACATGGGCTCTGGCAAGGGCTGAGGAGAGGTCACACAAAGCACATTGTTATTAATTAGACAATGAACTTCATAACTGCTTAGTTGATGAGCTAATGAGCTGCAGTTTCTCTTTGCTTTTTCCACATAAAAAAAAAAATAAAATCCAGAATTTATGGTTTTTCAGTGCAGTAGCTTCAATCTATCATGACATTTGGTTCACCATAATTTGATGCAAATAGGTCAACTGTATAACTGCAATATTGGTTTTAAATTAAAATGGTGAACAGGCAGTATGCTCAGGGTTGCCACTCACCCTATCACAGCTGGGAAAAGCTCAAACCCTCTGGCGATCCTCAGTGATTAAGAAAATAGATGATATTTCATTCCAGACATTTTAGCAGATTTGTTAATTAGTCGAGAGTAGCTAGAAGACAAGGTTACTGACACCTACAGATTATGAAAGCAGAATAATACACCTATGGACATGTGACAAATTCAAGGAAAGCACATAATCCCCTGATCTCATAGTGGTCTTTTAGTTACAGTGCCTTGCGAAAGTATTCAGCCCCCTTGAACTTTTCAAACTTTTGCCACATTTCAGGCTTCAAACATAAAGATATAAAATTTTAATTTTTTGTGAAGAATCAACAACAAGTGGGACACAATCGTGAAGTGGAATGAAATTTATTGGATGTGTCAAACTTTTTTAACAAATAAAAAACTGAAAAGTGGGGCGTGCAATATTATTCGGCCCCTTTACTTTCAGTGCAGCAAACTCACTCCAGAAGTTCAGTGAGGATCTCTGAATGATCCAATGTTGTCCCAAATGACTGATGATGATAAATAGAATCCACCTGTGTGTAATCAAGTCTCCGTATAAATGCACCTGCTCTGTGATAGTCTCAGGGTTCTGTTCAAAGCGCAGAGAGCATCATGAAGACCAAGGAATGCAGGTCAGAGATACTGTTGTGGAGAAGTTCAAAGCCGGATTTGGATACAAAAGATTTCCCAAGTTTTAAACATCTCAAGGAGCACTGTGCAAGCAATCATATTGAAATGGAAGGAGTATCAGACCACTGCAAATCTACCAAGACCCGGCCGTCCCTCTAAACTTTCATCTCAAACGAGGAGAAGACAGATCAGAGATGCAGCCAAGAGGCCCATGATCACTCTGGATGAACTGCAGAGATCTACAGCTGAGGTGGGAGAGTCTGTCCATAGGACAACAATCAGTCGTACACTGCACAAATCTGGCCTTTATGGAAGAGTGGCAAGGAGAAAGCCATTTCTCAAAGATATCCATAAAAAGTCTCGTTTAAAGTTTGCCACAAGCCACCCGGGAGACACACCAAACATGTGGAAGAAGGTGCTCTGGTCAGATGAACCCAAAATCAAACTGTTTGGCCACAATGCAAAACGATATGTTTGGCGTAAAAGCAACACAGCTCATCACCCTGAACACACCATCCCCACTGTCAAACATGGTGGTGGCAGCATCATGGTTTGGACCTGCTTTTCGTCAGCGGGGACAAGGAAGATGGTCAAAATTGATGGGAAGATGGATGGGGCCAAATACAGGACCATTCTGGAAGAAAACCTGTTGGAGTCTGCAAGAGACCTGAGACTGGGATGGAGATTTATCTTCCAACAAGACAATGATCCAAAACATAAAGCCAAATCTACAATGGAATGGTTCACAGATAAACGTATCCAGGTGTTGGAATGGCCAAGTCAAAGTCCAGACCTGAATCTAATCGAGCATCTGTGGAAAGAGCTGCTGTTCACAAACACTCTCCATCCAACCTCACTGAGCTCGAGCTGTTTTGCAAGGAAGAATGGGCAAGAATTTCAGTCTCTCTATGTGCACAACTGATAGAGACATACCCCAAGCTAAGGTGGCGCTACAAAGTATTAACGCAAGGGGGCCGAATAATATTGCACGCCCCACTTTTCAGTTTTTTATTTGTTAAAAAAGTTTGACACATCCAATAAATTTCATTCCACTTCACGATTGTGTCCCACTTGTTATTGATTCTTCACAAAAAATTAAAATTTTATATCTTTATGTTTGAAGCCTGAAATGTGGCAAAAGGTTGAAAAGTTCAAGGGGGCCGAATACTTTCGCAAGGCACTGTATTTTATTAGAGGATACAGTCATGTGAAAAGTTTTCACAGGGTTCTATACAGGCCAGTTAAAAGCTAAGTAACTCCATGTTTCAGTTTGTAGAACCCCCTTAGCATCTTTGTCTTGAAGTAATCATTTTCTGTCATTTTCTGAGTTTATCAGTCTCACATCATTGCATAGGAATTTTGGCCCACTCTTCTTTACAATGGTGCTTCAGTTTATTGAGGTTTGCAGATATTTGTTTATGCACAGCCCCTTTCAGGTCCTGCCTGAGTATTTTAATCAGCTTGAAGTCTAGACTTTGACTGGGCCATTGCAGCACCTTGATCCTTTCCTTTTTCAGTCATTCTGTTGTAAAGTTGCTGCTATGTTTGGGATCATTTTCCTGTTGCATGGCCAGTCTCAGCCAAGCTTTAGCTCACATTTGACTCCAGAATACTTTGGTATACAGAGGCGTTCATGGTTGACTCAGCGAATACAAGGTGCCCAGGTCCTGTGGATGCAAAATAAGCCCAAATCATCACCCCTGCACAACTGTGCTTGACAGTTAGTTTGAGGTGTTTGTGCTGATATGCTGTCTTTGGTTTTCTCCAAATGTGATGCTGTTTATTGTGGCCAAACATCTCCACTTTGATCTCAACTGTCCAAAGGACATCATTCCAGATGTCTTGTGGTTTGATCAGATGGAACTTTGCAAACCAAAGCCATGACGCCATGTTCTTTTTAGAGGGAAGAGGATTTCTCCTCCAAAACAAGCCATAATTGTTCAGTCTTTTTCTAATTGTACTGTCATGAACTTTAACATTTAAAGTGCAAACTGAGGCCTGTAGAGTCTGAAATGTAGCTCATGGTTTTTTTTTTTTTTTTTTACAGTTTCCCTGAGCACTGTATGGCCTAACCTTGGAGTGAATTTGCTGGAACGTCAGCTCCTGGGATGATTGCGGTATTGTGTTAACACACACCTGAATACTCCAGACCAGCAAACTGCCAAAATGTCTGCTTTTATAGAGGTGATCACACTTGCTGATGATCAGTTAATGAAGTGCATTTGATTAGTAGCATTTGGCTGCTGCTTACCCTCTTAATTTCTATGAAAGCAGT
Source organism: Archocentrus centrarchus (assembly GCF_007364275.1). Lineage (NCBI taxonomy): Eukaryota > Metazoa > Chordata > Actinopteri > Cichliformes > Cichlidae > Archocentrus > Archocentrus centrarchus. The sequence continues at coordinate 27,548,359 of NC_044358.1, read as the reverse complement.
AAACGTGTCCTGTGGGGGAAAAAAATATTTTTCACATGACTGCAAAAGAGATAACTCCAAACAATTTGTACTATTTGCAGTGAACCTCTAAGTAGAGAAATTTACCCAAACTATGGCAGAACAATGTCCTTAACAGTATAACATATTATGTTTCTGCCCTGATGGGAGTGATCATTTCTGGATTCCATCTTTAGGGTACAAACAGTCACAGAACTGTTTGATGAATATGAAAATGACAACTGACCAGATCAAAAAGCAAGTGAACACTCTTGGGCGATTTTGGGCCAGTGTTTTAAACGCTGGCCCAAAATCATCAACCATCATCACCCACCATCATCAAAAACGCCAAATGAGGGAAAATTTTTTTGGAAGGATCGAGTTTCATCCTTCAGTAGCATTCAAGAGAATCGCTGCCAAGATGCACTGAAGGTGTCCTGACACCTAACTACTAAGACACTTGATGTGTTTTTTCCTTTGATTTGTCAGTGTAAATCACTGAGACTTTGGATCCTCTTTGTGTCACATTGCATTGCTCAATGTACCACAGTATTCAGATTTTCACACTGGAATAGACTGTCTTAATGAAGGATTAGAAAAGACATTTTACAGTTGGCAAAGTCTTAGAATATAATCCACTTTGAGTTTTGGCTTTGGTAGAAAGAAAATAGACAACTTTTGAGGGCGCTCCAAGAAGGCATATCAACTTTACATATGGACTTTAGTATATTAAATTCCAACCAACTGTGGCTTTAGTCAAAGTCATATAAATAAATTCTGTGCTTTAAAAATTACTGACCTAGTTTCCTTTTTCTACAATGAATTTAATAACAGTTGCACAATTCCACATAAAATAACATGATACTGGAGAGACAGTAGAGGCCATAAAGAATAAAGAGCAGTCAGAACTCAAAATTCCCTTCACAGCATGCATGAATTTAGTCCTGGGATTCAGAAGGAAATCTGGATTATGGTAAGATTGTGATAATTTCTTGAGAACATCAAGATAATGTTTCAGTTCTTCTTCTTTCAATTTAATATGTATTTGTGAAGTTGTGTTGCAAATTTTTCAGTTTTGCCCTGCCTTGCAGCGGCCAAGAGTTCTGCATTCAGATCCTTGATCTAGATCGACTCCAAAAAGTAATCATTCTGAGATGGTGCCAAGCTCCTCCTCTGATACAATTTTAATGTAAATCCATCCATAATTGACTAATCCTGCTGACAAACAGCTAAACAAAGAAACACAAAAAACAAGAAAACAAACAAGAAACAGACAAACCATACCAGTTACATAACCTCACTGGTGGAGATAATTAATCTAAGGGTATTTTCACACCTGGGCTGTTTCTGGTTCATTTTCCCCATTGGTGCAGTTCACTTGTTCAGATGTGAAAATGGTAGTCTCGGTCAGGTGCAGACCAAAACAGCCACACGAAAGACCTTTTGGAGGAGGTGGTCTCAGTCTGGTCCCAAATGCACTCCAGAGCAGTTTGTTTATGGTGTAAAAGTATGGGCTAGCAACTAGCTATAAAAATTAATGTAAATTCTCCATGTTATCCACTAGGCCAGAACACATCACCTTCTTCCTCTATTTATCTGACCAAAAATGGACTAAATATTCTCTTGTGGTTTGTAGTGACACATTTTGGTTCACTTGGAGTTTGGTTCTGTGTGAAAAGAAACCAAACCACAGGAAAAAGATACAAGTTTACAAACTCATCAACTGATTTGGACCAGAGTAAACAAACTATAGCTATGAAAACACCCTCACACTCTACAGACTCAGACTCTGGGTTGTCAGGAAAAAGCCTCTTCTCTCTAAAAAGAATATGGCACAACAGCTTTGGTTTGCAAAGTTACACCCAAAAAAAATTTTGTCCATAATACACAGCACCACCTTTGGTGAAAAGCACGGTGGTGGAGGGGTGATGATTTGGGCTTGTTTTGCAGCCACAGGACCCAGGCACCTTGCAGTCATTGCATCAACCATGAACTCCTCTGTATACCAAAAATGTGAGTCCATATGTACAACTTCTAAAACTTGACCCAAACTGGGTCATGAAATGGGAAAATGATCCCAAGCACAGCTGCAATCATACAGAAAATAATTACTTAAAGTTATTACTACTAAAGCTGTTCCTACAAACTACTGAAACCTTCTTTTTCATATGACTGTAGCTGTGAAAGTGTCCTTAGAAAACATACTGGTAAATCTGCTGAAATCAGTCACAGTATACTAGGAGAGTTGTTGCAGTTATGGCAAAAGTGTCTTACCTCACCTGGTCTGAATTACTGTGTTCATTTTAACTTTCAGAAGTAATGAAAATAAAATATCACTACTCTAAATGGAACATTTCTGACATAAAAGGATCAAATAGAACTTTTGTTTTTGCGTTTTTGTTCTTATGTTACACATCAGCCAAAGTGACACCAGAAAGTAAAGCAGGATCTGGTACAAATTAAGCACAGGATGAAGTTCATGGCTTCCAGCTTAATTGCATTACATGTAAATTGTATGAAGCTGAGGCTTCAACCTACCTACTGTCTATTGTGAACCCGTGGACATCATGTGTCATGTATGTATTCAAACATCCAACAATCCATCATCTCTAAACAGACGCATGTTACCTTTACTGGTGGCATTCACAGTGAACTTGATTTGCTTCCTGCAGTGATCTCAGGTTCAAACAACCAGTATGTTGATACAGATGGTGTTGTTTTCTTGTATATTTCTTTTAGTATGAGGGCACTCACTGTTTAACTGTCTACACATGGGCTTCCATTGGTACAATAAACCTTTGTTCACTGGCTAAGTGCTTACATCTTGCTGCGGAGTGCTGCACTGGATCAGCTCTGACGTCACATCATGAGATAATCACAGTAAAGTTGGTTAGCTGTGCGGTGTGGGTCATTCTTAATCTGTGGCTGACACTGTACAGATTGGTTTGATGTTCATGTTCACCCTGCAATTGTTTTAAGCCTCCAAAAGACATGCAAAGAGTAAATCACAATGTTGAGACAAAATGATGGCATTCTTTCAGCCCATGTTTTCTGTAGCTACCTCTGGAGTGGGACACTGCAGAGTTCAGCCTCACAGACTGGTAGATGAGGCCAGTGCCGTACAAACATTAATGGCCTGTGGTGTCACCACCAAACACACACACATGTACTCTGGCCTACCACCAAAGATAGACACTCACATCCAGACCACACTCCAGATGTTGTTTCTCTACAATTAACATTGCTCTGCATATGAAGCGGGATCCAGCGAACATCAGATCTAAGCCCAGGCACCCAGGGAAAACTGACTTCTGGTAAGGGCCAACCCAGGAAGAAGGGTGACTCATGTTTGGCATCAAATCTTCAAGACTCTAACCTTCAGTGAGCTTCACAAGGACTCAAATAAACATTCAAATCTCTGTGTATCACTTCTTGTCATCTTTGGCAGCGATAATTAAATTCATAATGTAGTTTTCATATGCACGTAGAGTTTGGTGTAAAATAAAGCTCAGATTCATTACAGTGTTAAAATGTCTTTATAAAGACCATCATTACAGAGTTAACCTAACACAAGTTTCTCTGATTAGTGAGGTTATAAGATAAATGGATTGACCTTAAAAATATTAGGATGAAAAATAAACAACAATTCACCATAACATCCTTTGAGGATGACTCAGCACAGAGACAGTTGTTTCCAGTATTGTTTGTTTAAGAGCACCACAATAAAAGTTGCATAGTTGGTTCATGTGAAAAGCTTTTGGTTGTGCAGAAAAGGATAAGTGGGAGAAAATGGATACAAATAGACCCCTGGCAGTGCTCAAGCACCTTAATTGATAAGCTGCCCCCCCCCCCCCCCCCCCCCCCCCCCCCCCCCTTTTTTTTTTTTTTCAGTTTCTATTTTATGATTACACCACCCCCAGAAGGGGAACAGGGTATTGTTTTTGGTATGTTTGTTTCTTTGTTAACAAAATTGACGCAAAACTGCCAATTTGATTCATACCGAATTTGTAAGAAAGATGGCCAGTAACCCTTAGGTCACCTGATCAATTATTTTGCCATAATTGGGTCAAGGTGAAAAAAAAAAAAAAAAAGAAATCCCTGTCTTTGTCTCTCTGGAATCGGCAGACGCAGTGATTTAAGATGACGTAGCAGCAGGATGCAGCCTCAGTGAGTCTCTGTGCCAACTTGTGCCAGAAGTGCAGACTTCAAACTACGTACTAGTTTTTACATTGTTTTGATAGACCACAGTGGCAGCTCCAGAAATATTTTTCTGCAGGTGTGAAGGGGGAACTAAGCATTTTACTGAGGGCACTATGAAGGATCATTTGTTCTTTCAGTTCTCAACACAAGCTATTTTCTTGGGAGTGCTACGGCGGTGCTATGACTTTTACAGGGGGAGCTATAGCACCCCCACCCCCCGGCGCCGGCACTGATAGACCAAGTAAAACCAGAGTTAGTAAAAACAGCATAGTCGCTAGCAGTACTTTTTTTTTTTTTTTTTTTTAAATCACACCATCCCCTTTCCTGTTGGTGGAAAAATGCACGGGGTAGTCAAAAATGGACGGGGTTTGTTGTGCCTGGCATCACTTTGTTTTTTATATTTTAAATTTGGTCCATGACATCAATTCCTAATTATTGAAGCATGTAATTTAATCATTTATAATGCCAGACAATTATATATTTATAATTCTACATGATCATCGATCCCTTCTTCAACTTTCCTTGTTGTCACAGCTAGCTACACATGCCATTCAGGCACCCTGAGGAGCAGCATCACACCTTTGACCTGCTTTTATTCTTGACAGCCAGGTAAAGTAAAGATAGTGTTTGCCCTAGACTTGTACATATTAGTAACATTATGAAATTAAATTACTTTTACAACATGTCAGTACAGCCAGCCACACATAAGCAATTATAGCCTATCAGTAATTTATAAAAAGCAAGCTAGTTAACTTCATTTAACCCAAGTGCAAAAAATCCAAGTCCAAAACTGAAGTGTGCCCTTAAAATCAGATCCATGTGTAGGCTACATAAGCTATGTAGCCTATATCATCTTTTTTGGAATGCATTGAGATGTTATCAGCAATTTGTTGTACCAAGTTCAGTAGGCCTGCCCGATCTGAACCCGAATGGTGTTTTGTTATTGGACTTCTGTGCAAACCACAGTTTGTCCATAACAAACACCGTGTTCGAACACAAGGATGTCCATAAGTGCACATGGCACCAGGACACCCTAGGTCGCAGGTCGATGATCGATTTTGTAATCGTATCATCAGATCTGCGGCCGTATGTTCTGGACACTCGGGTGAAGAGAGGAGCTGAGCTGTCAACTGATCACCACCTGGTGGTGAGTTGGATCAGGTGGCGGGGGAAGATGCTGGACAGACCTGGCACACCTAAACGTATTGTGAGGGTGCGCTGGGAACGCCTGGCAGAAGCCCCAGTCCGGGAGATCTTCAACTCCCACCTCCGGCAGAACTTCGACAGCATTCCGAGGGAGGCTGAGGACATTGAGTCCGAATGGACCATGTTCCGCACCTCCATTGTTGAGGCGGCTGCTCAGAGCTGTGGCTGCAAGGTGGTTGGTGCCTGTCGTGGTGGTAACCCCCGAACCAGATGGTGGTCACCGGAGGTGAAGGGAGCCATCAAGCTGAAGAAAGAGTCCTATCGGGCTTGGTTAGCCTGTGGGACTCCGGAGGCAGCTGACAGGTATCGACAGGCCAAGCGGAATGCAGCTCGGGTAGTGGCCAATGCAAAAACTCGGGTGTGGGAGGAGTTCGGTGAGGCTATGGAAAAAGACTTTCGGACGGCATCGAAGCGATTCTGGCAAACCGTCAGGCGACTCAGGAGGGGAAGCAGTGCTTCACTCACACTGTTTATAGTGCGGGGGGGGTGCTGCTGACTTCAACTGAGGCTATAGTCGGACGGTGGAAGGAATACTTCGAGGACCTTCTGAATCCCACAGACACGCCTTCTGTAGTGGAAGCAGAGTCTGGGGATGAGGGGGATGACTTGACCATCACTGGGGGTGAGGTCACTGAGGTAGTTAAACAACTCCTTGGTGGCAGAGCCCCTGGGGTGGACGAGATTCGCCCTGAGTTCCTGAAGGCTCTGGATGTTGTAGGGCTGTCTTGGTTGACACGCCTCTGCAACATCGCGTGGAGATCTGGGGCAGTGCCATTGGATTGGCAGACCGGGGTGGTGGTCCCCATCTTTAAGAAGGGAGACCGGAGGGTGTGCTCCAACTTTCGGGGGATCACACTCCTCAGCCTCCCCGGTAAGGTCTATGCCAGGGTGCTGGAAAGGAGGGTGCGTCCGTTAGTCGAACCTCGGATTCAGGAGGAACAATGCGGTTTTCGTCCTGGTCGTGGAACGCTGGACCAGCTCTTTATCCTCTCAAGGATATTCGAGTGTGCGTGGGAGTTTGCCCAACCAGTCTACATGTGCTTTGTGGACTTGGAGAAGGCATTCGACCGTGTTCCTCGGGGTGTTCTTTGGGAGGTTCTGCGGGAGTATGGGGTGTCTGGCCCATTGTTGCGGGCCATTCAGTCCTTGTACAACCACAGTGAGAGCTTGGTCCGTATAGCCGGTAATAAGTCGGATTTGTTTCCTGTGGGTGTTGGACTCCGTCAGGGCTGCCCTTTGTCACCGATTCTGTTCATAATTTTTATGGACAGAATTTCTAGGCGTAGCCAGGTGGCGGAAGGCTTCTTCCTTGGTGGTCTCAGAGTCACATCTCTGCTTTTTGCAGATGATGCGGTTCTGTTGGCTTCATCACGGGGGGGCCTCCAGCTCGCAGTGGAACGGTTCGCAGCCGAGTGTGAAGCGGCTGGCATGAGAATCAGCACCTCTAAGTCTGAGGCCATGGTCCTCAGCCGGAAAAGGGTGGAGTGCCATCTCCGGCTCAGGAACGAGTTCTTGCCTCAAGTGGAGGAGTTTAAGTATCTCGGGGTCTTGTTCACGAGTGATGGGAGAAGGGAACGGGAGATCGACAGGCGGATCGGGGCTGCTTCTGCAGTGATGCGGACGCTGCACCGGTCCGTCGTGGTGAAGAGGGAGCTTAGCGTAAAAGCGAGGCTCTCGATTTACCGGTCGATCTACGTTCCTACCCTCACCTATGGTCACGAGCTTTGGGTAGTGACCGAAAGAATAAGATCGCGAATACAAGCGGCAGAAATGAGTTTCCTTCGAAGGGTGGCTGGCCTCTCCCTTAGAGATAAGGTGAGGAGTGCGGCCATCCGGGAGGGGCTCGGAGTAGAGCCGCTGCTCCTCCACATCGAAAGGAGCCAGTTGAGGTGGCTCGGGCATCTGATTAGGATGCCTCCTGGCCGCCTCCTGGGTGAGGTGTTCCGGGCATGTCCCACCGGGAGGAGGCCCCGTGGTAGACCCAGGACACGCTGGAGAGATTGTGTATCTCGGCTGGCCTGGGAACGCCTTGGGGTCCCTCCGGATGGGCTGGAGGAGGTGGCTGGGGAGAGGGAAGCTTGGGCTTCTCTGCTTAGGCTTCTGCCCCCGCGACCCGGCCCCGGATAAGCGGAAGAAAATGGATGGATGGATGGAAGTTCAGTAGGAAGGAACCACGGTGGAACTAAAGAGAATAGGTCAAATAGCTATAACAAAATAAAGCCACTTTATGTCATTATGGGAGTCACAAAAAAACACTGAGAAAACAAAAGAGCAAAAAGTCCAGAAAAGAAAATAACCCTAGAAGTCATGCAAAGTAAGACAGCCAAAAAAAAAAAAAAAAATCATAGTAATCAGAGTATCAAAAGTAAAACAAAGCAAAAATAAATAAACAAATAAAAAAATTAAAGTAAAAAAAAGGAAGAAAATAGAAAAGCAAACATAAGAAGATTGCACATTATTTCCCTGCTAAGGGCAAAAAGATCTACATGATGGATTTGAAAAAATAAATATTACAGCCTCAGTCACTCACATTAAATACAGGCCTCATCTAAAAGATCTATTTCATCTAACGTGCAAGGTAAAAGAAAATACAACCCTGGCATAGTAAGCTAATGTGCCTTCACAGTGAGAAGTGATGCTTATATGCTACATATTTGTTTTATTTCTGCCTTATCAGAAAATTTCTCAGGCTTTCTTTGGGGCTTGGGGACTGAAATCAGGCAGTGTGCCACTTCACAGTGAGAGAGAGTGAAGGCAGCAGAATACACGGGCAATATGAAATACTGATGAAACAACTTTTCATCATGTCAGATGGTGCCCAGCAAAAAAATGCTTAGGATACCATAAACATTAAGTTGACATGTTAACAAAATGTTGTTGTACCTAAGACATGGGAAAACCAATTAAGTGAGGCCAAAAATATCAGCATTCCCATGCATTTCACCAACTTTTCCCAACGTAAAACACCACCCCCAACAAACAAGAAATTTCCTGCTTCTTCAGATCAAAGTTACAATTATACTAAATACTTCTAAGTGAAATTTAGTTGCAGTTAGTTTGCCCCGCGTCTTAGGGTTCAATTAAGAGCAGTGACACTCATTTCCGACAGGCGTACCAACACACTTCCTTAACATTGTTAGGACTTCCTTTTTTCCTCCATAACGGAACTGCTGGAACCAGAGAAGGGAGCTCAGATGAGATAAGTTCTAAGTACCATAGTGTGCAAACATGAATTAATACCATTATCATAAACACCCTTGAAGGAAAGACTGGCAAACTGTCCCTTTCCCTCGATAAGCCAGCAGGTTCTCACACAAAGTCAAATGGGGTCACACCCTGAAAGGAGACACTTTCCAAAAAATTTGGTTCTTATAAACAGTCAAAAGGAATCTTCCATTTAACTCCGATTTACTGAACTTGAGCCATTGAGGAAATTTGTTTTTGCAACCAAATACACCACCACCACCTTATCCACTTACCTTACTTGACACTAAGCAAAGCACAGCTGGAAATTTCCTGACAAACTAACAAAATATACCCCATGATAACAATGGTATTGTGATAGTGTGATTCCTTTAAACTAAGTACTGAAAGAAAATCATGAAGTTTATATCAATAGGTATGCATAACTGAAGAGTAAACAATACCACTAAAAAACAAAACAAAAAGCAAAACAAACAAACAACAAAAAAGCAGGAAACCCAGATACATACTCATCTGTTTATACACAAAAACACACAATAGGACAGCTGAACTATGCATGCCAAAAATGCACCAAGGAGCCACCTTTATGATGCAGGAAAGTTAAATCTACTCTCTCCAGCCAAAACAAAGCCACAGCAACAGGTCGGCCTGTGGATAATATGTCAGAAAACACTCTGCTCCTTGCATATCCAGCAAAAACGGAGCAGCATTAACACCGCACTAAAGTCTCAGTTTCGACTTTCAGTCCAACATAAACGCAGCATGGCAGCTAAATTTTATCCGACCCCGTGCTTGACTGCAGTTCCTGACAAAAGTAATCTCGGTCTTTTTCGCTTGCTTAACATTTGAATTTCTCAACTAGTCATTTGTTTGCTTCAGCTCACAAACATTTCTGGCTACACAAGTAAGGAACATGTGGTAAACACATGTAAGCACGTGGCCTGAGAAGTGGGCAAATTGTGCACTTTGACATTAAGACTCACTCTAAAATAATAATAATCAGCCACTAAAGCTGCAGTAAACAATACACTGCGGTCCTATCGGTGCGATTCAGAGGTCCTTCAAAACAGCAACACATAATTAAAACTAATGATTATGTAAAACATCTCATTAAGATTTAAATACCCATGCCAGTATTTATTTCTGGTACATTATTTATGAAGAAAGTTCTAAAACTTGAACTCAACTCAAAATGCTTTTAATGTTTCACCATAAATCAAAATGATAGTAAAAGACATCAATCCAAGCAAAAATGACTCAAATGTAATGGCGCTTAATGAAATAACAGCACACTGAATCATTGCAACCAGATTCCAGTATCAACACTCTGAATGATGGCCATCAACCTTGAATAAGCATTACAGAAATGAAGAAAAGAATAATACTAGAAAAGAGAACGAAATCAGCAGAAATACTACCTCCTTTCATGTTATATGAAATGGTGAAAAGTGCAAACATGTGCCATCAGTTTTAAATAAATGTATATTTTGATTTTATTTGCATGTTTTGGTAGATTTAGCAATCTTTATGTTTTTATGTCAGACAGTGATTACTTATACTCACTTTATTAGTACTGAGTTGGACCCCTTTTTCCTTCAGAACTAATTAATTCTTTGTGACAGTTCTTTGAGATCTGGTAACTTGAGCACAGTGAACTTGTTTTCATGTTCAAGAAACCAGTTTGATATTGTTTGAACGCTGAAATATGGAGCTCTTAAAATGTTTTCTACTGTAGATAGATATCAATCTACTATCCATAGACAGCACAGTGGTGCAGTGGTTAGCATTGGCAACTCACAGTAAGAAGGTCCTGGGTTGGAATTGGGTTGTGGACCTTCCTTATTAGAGTTTGCATGTTCTCCTTGTGCCAGTGTGAATTTGCCTGCTTCCTCCCGCAGTCCAAAGACATGCATGCTGGGTTAATTAATGATACCTAACTGGCCCTAGGTGTGAATGTGGAAATAAATGAAGAAAGTGGATGGATGGTTAAATTCAGCATACCCAAATTACCTTGGTGATTCTGCAGGGTGCTCTCTTCAAGTTTAAGAATACTGATGTCACAGTGTGGTGGCTATTCTTGTTTAATGCTCTTGTTGAAGGCATGAATTAACACACTGGACCTCCAAACATTCGTGTTACAGTAAATATGAAATGTTAGGGGGTAATTTTCATATTGTCTAAAATGATCCTGTATTAAAGAATTCTCCCATCATGAAAAATACATTAAAATAAAAGACTGCAACTTACATCTGCATACACACTCATTCCTTAATATATGAGTGGGAGTAAATTTGTAAAAGTAAGTTCGCTGCCTTCAGTGCTATGTGTTTTTTTTTCCCAATATATTTTATGTAATGGGAAGATCACATTGTACTGCTACAGCATTATGACCAATTTGCTACATTGTTGCAGCAAGTTGATTATTAGATGGCAACATTCATACTTCTGTTTGTTGTTTCTGTTTAGCTTTTCAGTATTTATGTTGGGGAAAAAAATACTTTGAGCAATAGTTTACAGCAGGCGAAACCAGTTCCAGATCTACTCGTTTTTGTTGTCTTTGCAGTTTCATGTTGGTTTAATGTCAGTTTCTTGCCCATTCAGGACATTCATAATATTTTAGCTGCTATGATGCAGAGAAAGATCATTTCAGTGGACAGCTTTGTTTTCAGCAATGAATGAAATTTATTACCAAAATGCATCACTGAGAGACACAATGTGCAGCATGTTAAACTTACTAAAACAATATGACCAAAAAAACGATATATGGGCCTTTGTTGCTTTGATGTATGTATTAAAACAATGAGGAAATGATTACAGTGATGCAGGATGTTTACTCAACTATGCAAAGATATTAGGTCATTTTTTGGTCCTCAGTTCAACTGAAGCTATTAGAAGTGAGGATTTATTGTAGTAAATGTTTGTCTTGATGTGTTGTCAGTTTAGTATTTGTACTGTATAATGTTGGTATTTATTTTATTAACTCATTCATAAATGTTTGATTACTGATTGTAATGTTTTGTGTTGATCGCTGATGTGATCAACTGGTTTGCAGCACTACCAACTGTCACAATTGCCTGTAATAGAGAAAAACAAATACAGTCATGAAAAAAAAGTCCTCAAAGGGTACCTTTACTGCTTTCATGGACTCAGAATGATGAGGATAAGTAGCAGCCAGGTGCTGCTAATCAAATGAACTTGATAAACTCATCATCTGTCACCAACTGTAAAGCACAGTGGTAGAAGTTTGATGACTTGGGCAGCCACAGGACCTGAGACATTATATCTGTCTTCAAATAGGCAAAATTTTATTAATATAGTAGCTCTTTTCACTCTGACTGACCAAAGTATTTAAAGCACTCTCACATTCAGAAAGCACTGCTGTGGAGCGCCTTTCACAAATACTCACAGCTCTGATTTGTGTGCAGCAGCTGTGTTATTTTAAGTCTCTATTGTGTGTTTAACCTCTTCATTTTTTTATATAATAGTTTTATTTTCTTTTGTAAAATCAACTGCTCTCTGCTGACAGTACATTTAAAACATAACTCTGACAGGTCAGATGCTACCAACACCACCCCTTTTATGTGAATGTGCAGGGGAAACCATAGTTAACTCAGTGAGTTGATAACTAGATTTGTGTGATTGCTTAAATTGACTGCTGATGTTGGGGTAAGTGAATCCAGATAACAGAAAGATACCCTGGGTATATTGAAATCCCATTGTAGCACAGGCTCCTGGACATCGCAGTCATTGAGTCAACTATGAACTGATCTGTATACTAAATTATTATAGTATTAATGTGAAGTCATCTGTCTGACAGCTAAAGCTTGGCTGAAACTGGATCATTCAACAGGGCAGTGATCCCAGTCCCAGCAGCAAATCTACAACAGAATGGCTCAAAAAGAAATGAATCAATTCCCAGTCAAAAGTCCAGACTTCAACCTGATTCAAATGCTGTGGTGGGACCTTGAGAGAGCTGTGCATAAACAAATGCCTGCAAACCTCAATGAACTGAATAGTGGGCCAGAATTCCTCCTCAATTATGCCAGAGATTGATAAAGTCATACAGCAAATGATGGCTTCAATTTATAGCTGCTAAAGGTGATTATACGACTACCTTAGAATCATGGGGTGCACTTAGGTTTTCACAGAGCTGAACAGAGCCCTATGAAAACTTCCTTTTTCACATGATTGTAGTCATAGCATGAAACGCTTTTAAAATACCAAACACAAGCTAAAACAAACTTAAATTAGGTAACATGTGGTAACAAGATGCACAGCTTACAAAATGAGGTGACAGAGATTAGCTGTGTAAACAATAACTAACAGAGACAGCAGGCTGTTATTGTGTGTTATGGTGTGTGTGTGTGTGTGTGTGTGTGTGTGTGTGTGTGTGTGTGTGTGTGTGTGTGTGTGTGTGTGTGTGTGTGTGTGTGTGTGTGTGATTGTGATGGCAGAATGATGACACGAACACAGGACCTACTGTGGGAAGAGTAACAGATGCGTTTTAAGTACTTTGCAAAGTGTTTATACAGTATGTCTGTTTGTGGAGAGATTTTTGAGTGTGATATCACTGCAACCATTCAAGATGCAGTCTGGAAACTGCATGTGTTTTGCAGTAATCAAAATGAAGGCTGAATTTGAGGATGAGCTACTGTTGAATCATAAATTTTGCTTAGGAAGGTTCACTAACTGAGTGAACTGGCTCTGAAGTATTTGTATGGTGGCCAGAGGTGGTTCTCTTCTCTAAATGCAAATGAAAGTTGCTCCAGTGTTTCCTTTATTGCAACCTTTAGCAGAGGATACACTGAACCATCTTTATGAAAGGAGAAGAAAATGTGTTCCCCTCATATTTCATAGCGACACATTATCCAACCAAAACAATCAACAAAACTGACAAATGAATCAGATAACATAAATATTAATTTGCAGTGAATTTTACCATAACCTGCTGGTGTGTTTTGAACCAATGACAGGCTGTTAAACCCACATGTGAGCTATGAACATTATGCTGTGGTATCAAAATCTGCTTATCTAGCTATTTACCTTGTGTGGAAAATGCACATTACTATATTTTAAAAATCCTAAAAATAAAGACTTTGAGCTGTATTAAAATGATCAAAGTGCTTTAAATGTTTACCATGATTCAGTTTGCATTAGTTACAGTGTTGTCTGTAACACCCAATGTTACAAAGTAAAGCATTACTGTAATCACATTCCAGTTTTCTGTAGAGCCTTACTGTACGACATTCAGAAAGGATGTTATGCTTACAAAGTCCACCCTGCTGACAAAAAACAAAGCTGTCATATTGTGTTTGAAGACAACACAGCAGTTGTGGGGTGCATCACTAACAATAATGATTCTAACTATAGGCAGGAGGTAAAGTGACTGGAGAGCTAATGCAGGGATAATCTCTGCATCAGTGTCAAGGAAACAAATGAGATGATTGTGGATTTCAGGAGGGGCAGAAACTCCCTTCCACCCCTGCACATCGGGGTAGCAGCTGTGGAGTTGGTCTCCAGCTTTAAGTACCTGGGTGTACAGCTCATGGAGGACCTTATCTGGAGCCACAATACTTCCTTCCTGGTTAAGAAGGCACACCAGTGCCTCTATTTTCTCAGGAGGCTGGGGCATGCTAGACTTGGGAGCTCAGTCCTGAATTTGTTCTACAGATGTGTGGTGGTGAGTGTCCTGTGCTCCTGCATCACTGTGCGGCAGCTGCTCTGTGGCAAAGAAGAACGCTCTGCTGAGGGTGGTGAAAATTGCACAGATGATTGTTGACAGCAGCTTTCCCACCACCACAGACATCTAAATAGGAAAAGGGGCTCCTCTATCTTGGAAGATCCTACTCACCCAGCACATACACTGTTTATCCCCCATCCCCTCTGGCAGGAGGCTGCAGAGCATCAACAGCAGAACCACTAGACTGAAGAACAGCTTCTTCCCAGAGGCCATAACACTGTTGAACACTGGTGGTGCTCTGTAGTCTCTGCTGCCCCCAGCCAAAGGCAACAGACATGAGAAACCGTTTAATGTATGTCTTTGCACTATCCACCTCAAACTTTTGGGGGAAAAATGTTCTTATTTATGTCTAACATTTTATTTATACTAAATGAGACTGTAAACATGTTTGTTCCTTCTCTATATTTTGCTCTTGTGTGTTATCATTCTTGTTCTCTTGTAACTGGGACATGAGTGCAAAAACAGCAGGCTAGTAGCAAAGAACTCAGAGTGATGTTAAAACTGAATGTTTGCCAACCCCGGCCAGGGAGTCATAGCCTTAACCAGGTAAAAAAAAAAAAAGCTGTAATGAACTGCAGGCTTGCAGTGCTGTAGTCTTGTACTTATCATCTCTACTTGAGCCTGTTTCTGTGGTTAAATTGCTGGGGCCAACACTTCTCTTTGTATTGGGTTCCAACTTTCCTCCCAGCTTTGTGTTAAACCTTAAACTGAGATTTTTCTCACTGTGTGGGACTGTAGTCTCTGCTGGTAATTATGTGATAATGCATCTAAGGCCATGTTATGGAGCAGTGGAAAAGTAATGTAACAAGTAGTGAAATTAATTACTTTCTCCACGGAGTAATTAACATAATATATTATTATTTTTTATAATAATAATAATAAAATAGAAATGCGTAATACATTACTTTTTTGAGTAACAACCCAAACACTGTCTTTAAGATTGTTATTCATTAATTTGCCATCAGTCACAGAAAGACTTCATAAAGGTAGGAGTTACACTGGATTATCGCTACAGCTGGAAGAAAAATTATGAATGGACAGGATGACCAATCAATCTCAGTGTGACAAACATTTCATGTAAATCTACAGGCTAAATTTATTCCTTCTTCTGTGGACTATGATGTTTGCAGATCTGATCTGTAGTGAGAGTAGGGAGCAGTTGGAAAGAGCCTGGAGAGGTGCAGGTATGCTCTGTAGTGATGAGGAATGAAAGTCATTAAAAGCAAGACAGAATACATGTGTGTGTGAACGAGAGGGAGACAGGTGTAACAGTGAAGCTGCAAAGATAGCTGTATTAAAGATGGATGAGTTTAAATACCTGGGGTCAACCATCCAAAGCAGGACACAGTGGATAAGAGAGGTAAAGAAGAGAGCGCAGGCAGGGAGGAGTGGGTGGAAACAAGTGTCGAGGTGATTTTTGACAGAAGGATAGCAGCAAGAGTGAAAAAGAAGGTGTGCAAGATGGTAGTTAGACTTGCTATGATGTATGGCTTGGAGATGGTGGCACTGACAAAAATGCAGGAGGCAGAGCTGAAGATGTTAAGATTTTCACTGGGAGTGACCAGGATGGACAAGATTAGAAATGAATATATCAGAGGGACTAGGCTGACTGAGATGGTTTGAACATGTGCAGAGGAGGGATAGTGGATATATTGGACAAAGGATGTTGAAGATGGAGCTGCCAGGCAGGAAGAAAAGAGGAGGACCGGAGAAGATTCATGGATGTAGTGAAGGGAGGACATGCAGTGGGATTTTGTGACAGAGGAGGGCGCTAGGGATAGGGTGAGATGGAGGCAGATGATCCGCTGTGAAAACCCCAAAAGGGAGCAGACAGAAGAAGTAGATTTAAAATGAACATTTTAATAATGAAGTCATATTTTTCACAGGTGGTTCTCTTTTATATTAGCTGCATTAAGGAACAAAAAAAATGAAAGAACACATGGGCCAAAGTGTCTAAGAGGAGAGTTTTGCAGTCCATCTTCAGGACATTGTAGTTTCACCACAATATCCACCGTCACATTATTAAGCTAAGATTGGTGTAAATGAAGCCAGATTCTCACACACCATGCTTCTCTTTTCCTAAGTCCTCATTAATTCTCCTCAACACCTTTCCCTCACCTCATGACATTTTCCATCATGGTCAAGGTAGAGTGAGCAGGAAAAGGAGGCAGGAGGTAATTTTCTGGACTGTTTGACAGCAGCCTGGATGTGTTCCAACCCATGAGTATTGAGTAAGACTCAATGGAAGTAGGGAGTTTTGGGTTGTCCAGAACCTTAGAGAGCATTAACTCTCATGGATTTGATTTTAACATGTTTTTCAAGGTGCAGCGTGAATATGAGAATGAATGGTTTTCTGTCGTTCTGTATTATGCCTTTGATGGACTGGCAACCTGTCCAGGGTGTATCCCACCTCTCACCCAGTGACAGCTTGGAAAGGCTCCAGCACTCCTGGACTCTAAATTGTATAAGTGGTTGAGAAGATGGATGGCTGGACCTTTTTAAGGTTTATATTGCTCTACATTTAAAAAATAAATAAATAGTTAAATAAATAATAGATAAATATTTGACACTATGCCTGAGTTTCTTCATCTGGCAGAATGGTTAAAGTAACACATCCATCCATTCGCTTCCGCTCATCCTGGTCAGGGTCGCGGGGGGGCTGGGGCCTATCCCAGCTGTTGTAGGGCGAGAGGCAGGGTACACCCTGAACAGGCCGCCAGCCTGTCGCAGGGCCAACACAGAGAGACAAACAACCTTTCACACTCACATTCACACCTATGGGCAATTTAAAGTTGCCAATTAACCTGACCCCAGTATGCGCATGTCTTTGGACTGTGGGAGGAAACCCACGCATGCACGGGGAGAACATGCAAACTCCACACAGAGAGAGGGGAAGGCCTGGGCCAAGGTGGAGTCGAACCCAGACCTTCCAGATGTTATTCTAACTGTGAGGCAGCAGTGCTAACCACTGCACCACCATGCTAAAAGGGATTAAAAAAAAAATAAATAACGCTGCTCATAGTTACATGTGTCATAAAATGGGCAGTTTAGTGTCAGTCCATACAGTGTTGGCTAAGGTTTAGCTGAGAATGACAGCTTATGCCACCACACAGCTGCCCCTGTCTTGCAAGAAGGGTTCTCATCAGAACATGAGGGAGCATTCCTGAATCAGGGTGAATGTTCCACAACCAGAGGAATGTTGATCCCTTCTGTTAGATGTGGTTGGACATTATATATGAGCCAGCCAACTGGCCATCTAATGGCTGTGTAAGGCCAACTTTCATTAAGGAATGTGCATTTTGTTCTGCTGAGTCTCCTTAGTCCATTGTCTTGCAGTCTGCAGGCAGACCCTTTACTGCTGATGTAACTAATTAACAGGAGTAGACAAAATATAATTGTATCTCTGAGGAGGTGAGCTAACACTGATGTGATCAAATCTACCAAGTAAATCCAATAATGAGCAACACAAAATTCTGGATTCTCTTTTAAAATTATACTTTGGGTAGTATAATCACCCTGTTTGGCTCTGGAAGTTTAATAATATGTAGATCATATCTAATGCTAACATTTGAGCTTCTTGTGTTTAGAGAAGTACCTCTAAACACCATCATTCGAAGAAGCCATATGTGAACATGATTCAGAAACGCTGCGATGTTCTCTGGACCAAAGTTCATTTGAAATGGACTGAAGCAGAGTGGAAAACTGTTCTGTGGTCAGACAAATTTCCATCCATCCATCCATTTTCTTCCGCTTATCCGGGGCCGGGTCGCGGGGGCAGAAGCCTAAGCAGAGAAGCCCAAGCTTCCCTCTCCCCAGCCACCTCCTCCAGCCCATCCGGAGGGACCCCAAGGCGTTCCCAGGCCAGCCGAGATACACAATCTCTCCAGCGTGTCCTGGGTCTACCACGGGGCCTCCTCCCGGTGGGACATGCCCGGAACACCTCACCCAGGAGGCGGCCAGGAGGCATCCTAATCAGATGCCCGAGCCACCTCAACTGGCTCCTTTCGATGTGGAGGAGCAGCGGCTCTACTCCGAGCCCCTCCCGGATGGCCGCACTCCTCACCTTATCTCTAAGGGAGAGGCCAGCCACCCTTCGAAGGAAACTCATTTCTGCCGCTTGTATTCGCGATCTTATTCTTTCGGTCACTACCCAAAGCTCGTGACCATAGGTGAGGGTAGGAACGTAGATCGACCGGTAAATCGAGAGCTTCGCTTTTACGCTAAGCTCCCTCTTCACCACGACGGACCGGTGCAGCGTCCGCATCACTGCAGAAGCAGCCCCGATCCGCCTGTCGATCTCCCATTCCCTTCGCCCATCACTCGTGAACAAGACCCCGAGATACTTAAACTCCTCCACTTGAGGCAAGAACTCGTTCCTGAGCCGGAGATGGCACTCCACCCTTTTCCGGCTGAGGACCATGGCCTCAGACTTAGAGGTGCTGATTCTCATGCCAGCCGCTTCACACTCGGCTGCGAACCGTTCCACTGCGAGCTGGAGGCCCCCCCCCGATGAAGCCAACAGAACCGCATCATCTGCAAAAAGCAGAGATGAGACTCTGAGGCCACCAAGGAAGAAGCCTTCCGCCACCTGGCTACGCCTAGAAATTCTGTCCATAAAAATTATGAACAGAATCGGTGACAAAGGGCAGCCCTGACGGAGTCCAACACCCACAGGAAACAAATCCGACTTATTACCGGCTATACGGACCAAGCTCTCACTGTGGTTGTACAAGGACTGAATGGCCCGCAACAATGGGCCAGACACCCCATACTCCCGCAGAACCTCCCAAAGAACACCCCGAGGAACACGGTCGAATGCCTTCTCCAAGTCCACAAAGCACATGTAGACTGGTTGGGCAAACTCCCACGCACACTCGAATATCCTTGAGAGGATAAAGAGCTGGTCCAGCGTTCCACGACCAGGACGAAAACCGCATTGTTCCTCCTGAATCCGAGGTTCGACTAACGGACGCACCCTCCTTTCCAGCACCCTGGCATAGCCCTTACCGGGGAGGCTGAGGAGTGTGATCCCCCGAAAGTTGGAGCACACCCTCCGGTCTCCCTTCTTAAAGATGGGGACCACCACCCCGGTCTGCCAATCCAATGGCACTGCCCCAGATCTCCACGCGATGTTGCAGAGGCGTGTCAACCAAGACAGCCCTACAACATCCAGAGCCTTCAGGAACTCAGGGCGAATCTCGTCCACCCCAGGGGCTCTGCCACCAAGGAGTTGTTTAACTACCTCAGTGACCTCACCCCCAGTGATGGTCAAGTCATCCCCCTCATCCCCAGACTCTGCTTCCACTACAGAAGGCGTGTCAGTGGGATTCAGAAGGTCCTCGAAGTATTCCTTCCACCGTCCGACTATAGCCTCAGTTGAAGTCAGCAGCACCCCCCCCGCACTATAAACAGTGTGAGTGAAGCACTGCTTCCCCTCCTGAGTCGCCTGACGGTTTGCCAGAATCGCTTCGATGCCGTCCGAAAGTCTTTTTCCATAGCCTCACCGAACTCCTCCCACACCCGAGTTTTTGCTTTGGCCACTA
Source organism: Archocentrus centrarchus (assembly GCF_007364275.1). NCBI lineage: Eukaryota > Metazoa > Chordata > Actinopteri > Cichliformes > Cichlidae > Archocentrus > Archocentrus centrarchus. Next base: position 27,528,469 of record NC_044358.1, on the reverse strand, counting down.
CCCGAGCTGCATTCCGCTTGGCCTGTCGATACCTGTCAGCTGCCTCCGGAGTCCCACAGGCTAACCAAGCCCGATAGGACTCTTTCTTCAGCTTGATGGCTCCCTTCACCTCCGGTGACCACCATCTGGTTCGGGGGTTACCACCACGACAGGCACCAACCACCTTGCAGCCACAGCTCTGAGCAGCCGCCTCAACAATGGAGGTGCGGAACATGGTCCATTCGGACTCAATGTCCTCAGCCTCCCTCGGAATGCTGTCGAAGTTCTGCCGGAGGTGGGAGTTGAAGATCTCCCGGACTGGGGCTTCTGCCAGGCGTTCCCAGCGCACCCTCACAATACGTTTAGGTGTGCCAGGTCTGTCCAGCATCTTCCCCCGCCACCTGATCCAACTCACCACCAGGTGGTGATCAGTTGACAGCTCAGCTCCTCTCTTCACCCGAGTGTCCAGAACATACGGCCGCAGATCTGATGATACGATTACAAAATCGATCATCGACCTGCGACCTAGGGTGTCCTGGTGCCATGTGCACTTATGGACATCCTTGTGTTCGAACACGGTGTTTGTTATGGACAAACTGTGGTTTGCACAGAAGTCCAATAACAAAACACCATTCGGGTTCAGATCGGGCAGGCCGTTCCTCCCAATCACGCCCCTCCAGGTCTCACTGTCATTGCCCACGTGAGCGTTGAAGTCTCCCAGCAAGACTATGGAGTCACCAGATGGAGCACTCTCCAGCACCCCACCCAGCAACTCCAAAAAGGGTGGGTACCCTGAACTGTCATTCGGCGCATAAGTGCAAACAACAGTCAGGACCCGTTCCCCAGCCCGAAGGCGCAGGGAAACTACCCTCTCGTCCACCGGTGAAAACTCCGACGTACAGGCAGCAAGCCGGGGGGATACAAGAATACCCACCCCAGCTCGCCGCCTCTCACCGAGGGCAACTCCAGACTGGAACAGAGTCCAGCCCTTCTCCAGGAGACTGGTTCCAGAGCCCAGGCCATGCGTTGAGGTGAGCCCAACTATGTCTAGCTGGTATCTCTCAACCTCACGCACTAGCTCAGGCTCCTTCCCCACCAGAGAGGTGACATTCCATGTCCCAACAGCCAGTTTCGATAGCCGGGGATCGGTCCGCCAGGGCCTCCGCCCTCGGCCACCGCCCGACACGCATTGCACCCGACCCCTACGACACCTCCTGCGGGTGGTGGGCCTGCAGCAGGGCGGGCCCATGTAACCTCTTCGGGCTGCGCCCGGCCAAGCACCACGGGCTAATGCCTGGCCACCAGACGCTCTCCCTCGAGCTCCCTCCCCAGGCCTGGCTCCAGGGTGGGGCCCCGGTAACCCTATCCCGGGCAGGGTAAACTGTTCCCTTGTTTTTTCACTCATAAGGGTCTTCTGAACCGCTCTTTGTCTCTTTGTCTCCTCCGTGAATCGCCACCTTATCGTGGTGGAGGGGTTTGTGTGTCCCAGTGATCCCAGGAGCTATGTTGTCTGGGGGCTTGTCCCCCTGGCAGGGTCTCCCATAGCAAACTGGTCCTGGGTGAGGGTCCAGACAAAGAGCGGTTCAGAAGACCCAGACAAATTTGAAAAAAAAAAAAAAATTATTTTTGGAAAACATGGATGCTGGTTCCTCCTGACTAAAGAGAAGAGGCACCATCCTGTTTGTTATCAGTGCTCAGTTCAAAAGCCTGCATCTCTGATGGTATTAGGGTGAATCAGTGCCTCTGGAATTAGCAGTTAGCAAGGCACCATCAGTGCTGAAAGTTATATACAGGTTTTCAAGCAACATATGCTCTCATACAGATGATGTGTTGTTCAGGGAAGGCCTTGCATATTTCAGCAAGACAGTGATAAACAATAGAATATGGATGTTGAACTGGCCTGCCTTTCAAAAGGCCAGAACTTTCACCAACTGAAAACGTTGAATGAGACATTTCTCTGCCAGAAGTCCAGCAGCTGGTCTCCTCAGTTCCCAGATATCTACGGACTGTTGTTAAAAGAAGAGGGGATGCTACACAGTGGTAAACATGGTCCTGTCCCAACTTCTTTGAGATGTATTGCTGCCATCAAATTCAAAGCGACCTTAATTTTTTCTGAAATTGGTACATTTTCTCAGTTTAAACATTTGATATGTTTTCTGTGTTCTACTGTGAATAAAATATGGGTTTATGAGACTTGTAAATCATTGCGTTCTGTTTTTATCAACATTTGACAGAACGTTCTAACTTTTTTTGGAATTGGTTGGTGATTGGGTGTCATCTAAATTTTAATGCATAAGTAAGTTTGACTGATGGAACCTGACCTGCTGGTTTTGTCCTTATTCAAAAGAACAAGAAAAAAACACAAGACAGAGCCAGCTTTTCTAACACAGTTCTTTTCCAAGAACACACTTAAACCAATGCTTAATGGCAGTTCTGACAGACTGTAATTACTGCATGTTCACTAAGGGTGGCTGTGAAAGTAAGGACTTGAGACTGAACATTTCCTCATGAAACAGATGCATAATTTAACAGCAGAGGCCTTTCCTGACAATCCCATTGGCACATTGTTGCACTTGTGCCACATTCTGAAAGCTGGCCTGTTAATTTCTGGATGTGGTTCTTGGCATGAAAATATGGATGCTTAATGGGGCAAAACCACTGCGTAATGTCTGTGATATGTCCACTGAACATGCTCAGGAAGGGTTTGGCATTATTGTTCTGTATTCAAACTAATTGAGTAAGCACTGCCAGCTTATTCACAATTTGGGCACTAAGGAAATAAAAACACCCCCCACCCCAAGTCATTCTGTCTTACACCAGTTCTCCCATAGTGCCTCTTGTTCTTCTGCAGCTGTGCTCGCCTGGGAGGGAATGACGAAAGGAAAATATGAACTAAGATGTATCGAGGATGTGCCAGTTTTTTTGGTTTTGATTTTTGAAGTAACTAATATCTATTGTTAAATTTTGCTCCATTGTGAGGCCACCATTAACTGATATAAGTGGCACACATTATGCACAAAACTGCTTTACAAGGCTAAGTGATTAAAAAAACTGCCATAGCCAAGTTTCTTAACCGACAATCAATCTGCATATGAGTAACAACACAGAGTATACAGTATGTACACAATGCAGTTTTAAAAAAGACAAGGCATAAACGTCTATTAGGAAATCAAAATGAGGATTCTAAAAGAGGATATCAATTTGGCCGATCTCACATTCAAGGTGGTACAATTTTCTCTACCTCTACCCCATTTTCAAATTTGAGATCTCTGACAGGAAGTCCCATCATGTCCCCATGCACTTGTGCCCATGTGATCCAGTGATCCAGATGTATGTTCTCCAGGAGGCCTCACAACAGTACAGCAGGACTCTCAAATTCATTGTGCACAACCCAGTGATGTGTATTATTTTGTTCTGACTATAGACTATGCAAATGAAAACTGCTAAAGCATGTGTGACTGTAGCTGCAGACCTGCTTTCATTGTCAGCGATGATCCTCCACGCAAAATTTGGGTGAGTTTGGAAAAAAGTTGATGTGTTCTCTTTGTGCAAGTTTGAGGTCTGTGTTTGTACATGTTTGTAGATGGTTGCGTAAATATGTGACCATACAGAATAGGGTTGTACCATCTGTTGCTGAGGTCAGGGATTGACAATGATGGATGGATGGATTTTGCTGGTGAAAAACTTGACTGTGTAGAGGGAGGGCACAGTGAAGAGTGCAGGAGAGACAGGGGTGATATTTTACAAAGAAAATAACAGACTGGATGAGTTACTAAAACTATAGATCTAAAGTTAAAAAAATGAAAGAGCCGGTAAATGTTATGACTTAATGATATCCAGATCCTGCCACTTATACTCACTAATTATTGTTGGCTAAATCAGTGAGCTTATGTAAACGTGCAAACATTTCTTCATGCTCGAAGTGAGAAATAAACTCCCAGTGTGTGTGTATGTATTTCTCTTTTATCCATATTCTTGTTCTGTGCACGTTGGGTCCACACATTGTACGTCCACAGAGGGTGGATAGTATAACAATAATGGTAGGCTCCTCTGCCATCCAGACATCACTGGTCACAGCAATAGGGGCAATAAGACTATTGGACTATGAAGCAAATTGTCCAACCAGAATATTTAAAGTAAGGCATCCCCCTGCCTCAACTTTTTTTATTTCTCCCTGTGAATAATCTGTTCCTTCTGGCTGGTGGGATTCCTGTTCTAATTTAATTATTTCATAATTCAGATCCTCTGAGGAGTTTTATTAAGTCCAAGAAGCTTCTTCATAAGTTTCTTCAAAAAAAAAAAAAAATTACAGTGGCATGTAGTTTGTGGCGTCTTGTAAGTATTTCATGTTTCGGTGTTTTTGCTTGAAGTCGTGTTTTAGAAAACACATATCAACTCAGAGCTCTTAAACTTTTCTTTGGGGTTCCAAATAAATGAGGTAGGTCAAACATAGCTGAGGCAGCATCAGGAAATCATTTCTCGATTCTGTTTTCTGCTTTTTTCAACAAGAGATAAAAAACTTTTTGTGACCCCACATGGGTGTGATTCAAGATGTGGCAGGCTCAGTCTATTCAGATTGCAACATCATCTGAGAAAATAGTCTTTCTTCAAAAGTAAAAACACCTCTGGATGTTCAGTTATGATGACATGGCTGTAAAGCGGCACAAAGATAATGAGTGCAAAAACAAAGCTCTATAAAACTATTCCAGTGAGGTAGATGAGACACAAGCTGGATCATCAAATAAGATGATTACTACGTTCATTATAGCAACATCACGCTAACTTAAGTCATTTCCAAATCATATCCAGAATTGCAGATGCGGGGTTTTCAGTGAAGATGTGATCATTCTTGTCGTTACTGTCTCTTTCCAGCTGGATGCTATTTTGGTCAGAGATTTTTGACAACTGGCAGCTGTCCTGTTTTACATCACCCTAAGCCAGACAGGAGAACGCCAAGAAGGCAGCAATAATGCAATATTAATTGACAGTAGATTTTGAATCATCCGATGGTACACTGTTTTAACCAATATCTATATGTGTATTCAAGCTACAGCCCAGCCAGCATAGCACCTCTGCAATGGTTGCTGCTCTGGTTCTTCATATCTTATCTAAGGAGAGCTGGGTGGCCTGGAGCACTGCTGGGCATGGGCTTGTGCCTGGCTGTCCTCACAGGCTGTTAGCATGGCAAGCATCAGTGTTTAACAAAACAATAGTGTCACCACCTACAGAACAGAGTCATTAGCCTTACAGTTACTGCAAGTTTAAAATGGAAGCATGTCTTCAGTTGTGTTCATATTGTTGCTATTTGAAAAGATGAGGCCAGTTAATGGAATGGACGTCCAAGCAAATTCATCCCAAGGACCATGTAATGATCAGAGAAACTGCCCCCCCCCCACCGAAAACTACATTTCAGAATCTACAGGCCTCAATTAGCATGGTAAATGCTACAATTAGAAAAAGACCGAACAAGTATGGCTGGTTTGGAAGGGTTGCCAGGAGAAAGCCTCGTCTCTCTATAAGGAACATGGTAGCACAGCTTAGGTTTACTAAGTTGCACCGGAACAAACAACAAGGCTTCTGGACATTGTTCCAGGCATCATGTTTGGAGAACATTGCCATTATGCATTATGGCACTGTGCCATAATGCACAGCCCTATGTTTGGAGAAAACACTGTATATGAGCACAAACACCTCCTACAAACTGTCAAGCGTGTTGATGGAGGGGTGATGATTTAGGCCATTCATTTGCCTAAGTCACAAGATCTGACTGAATTGCTGTGATGGGATCTTAAAGGCTGTGAATAAAAGAAAACCCACAAACCTCAATGAACTGAAGAAACATTGTAAAGAAGAATGAGCCAAAATTCCTCAACAATGATGTGAGGAACTGATAAAGTCACACAGAAAACAATTACTTCAAGATGTTGCTGCTAACTGTGGTTCTGTGACCACCTTTGAATCATGGGGTGTACTTAGTTTCACAGAATTGCAAAAACTCATCTGGATCTTTTCTTTTCCACATATCAGAGCCAGAAGGAGCCTTAACAACAGATTTAAAATCTATCTACAAGAACAAGAACTTTCAAGGAGCTCTTTGCATTTGCATGACAAACTGCACATTCTCTCCAAGATGAGCAGAGCCAAACCTGTTGGCAGAAAGAGGTAGCTTCTTGATGAAAGACTGCACGAACATCACACAGGCACCAGATTTATTCTTAAGACTGCATTAATGCATTACTACATAATTATAATGACAGATGTAAACTGTATAAGGTATACGAGACAAAAACAACTTTATTAATCTATGCATGTATTAATTTCACACTCAGGAAAAATGCTCTCCTGTGTTCTTCTTGTGGATGGAAGTCTGTATTTTTACTCATATAATCTGCTTTTAATAATTTCTTGAACTTTGTGAATCCATGTTTTTAATTGTCTAATCAGTTTTAGTCTTTCAAACTACCAAGTGTTGCTTGTTTTTTACATCTTCACATTGCCTCTGGGTGTAATAAAATATTTACCTCTGTTAATAATGTGTATCCTTAGGTGACAGTTCCCTGGGAACATCGCGTGATTTTGATGTTGCCTGACCAGTGCCATATTTTGAAATAAGAACACAGGGATTTTATGTCAACTTAATATCTACCAGAGGGTCAGTAAATCACTTAACGGCTTGTCTCAGACTCACTAGTGGAACACAGCTGACTCATTTGTTGGCAATACCTCCCTCAACAAATACTGTCTGACAGGCATATTATGGGTAAAATAAAAAGTTTCTCTGGCATCTTTTGAAAAATAAAGCTTAAAGAAACTTCACAAGCCTCTCACTTCATGGAATAAAGAATCCAGATGAATAACTCTTAAGGAAAATAATTAACTACCGAGGAATCTGCAAACCGAAACAAGAAGAAAATGTGTGTTTGTTCGATGAAAGATGATGACAGTAAAAAGAATTTCCCCACCTGACATATATATCTGTGGCAGAAAACCAAAGTGCCTGGAACTTCACTTTTGTAAATAAATTCAACTTTACAAGCCAATACTGAGACTTTATTTTTCTGTTTCACGAACAACCTGTGGGACCACAGGAAAAAAAAAAAACCCTCAAAAATACATCAGATATTCAGTGAAAATCAAGAGTGCTGACTTATCTCATTAACATATTAAGGACTCAGTTGTACAGGCCTATAGGCTGGCTGGTGAACCCCTGAGGGGAAAAATGAACCCAGATAGAGTTTTAATTCATTTCAAAGCCTGACTTTTAGCCTTGTTCACCCTAATTGTAAAACTCAAAAACCTGTTTTATTTGTTATTTACTGTCCACCTGGCCCTTACTCAGAGTTTTTATCTGATTTCTCAGACTTTTTATGCTTTAGTGCTCAGTTCAGATAAAATAATTATACTGGGCGATATTACCGTCCATGTAGCTGCTGAAAATGACAGCCTCAGCGCTGCATTTAATCTATTATTAGATTCAACTGTCTTCTCTCAAAATGTAAATGAGCCCACCCACCACTTTAAATACACTCTGGCTCTTGTTCTTCATGAAACTAAACATTTAACTCTGAAAACCCTCTGCTGTCTGATCATTTCTTAATAATGTTTACATTTACAATAATGGATTTCACAGCAATGTGGAATACATTTCATTACAGTAAATGTCTTTCTGAAATTGCTGTAACTCAGTTTAGGGATATAATTCCTCCATTATTATCCTCTTCAATGCCATGGGCCAACACAATGCAGAGCAGCTACTTAAACTCTACTCCCACAGAGGTCGATTATCTCATCGGTAGTGCTTGACTCCCTGGAATAACTCATAAATGCACAGTTTAACCTGTTTTTGTTTTTTTTCTTTTCAACATTGCTCCCTGGTGAAACTACACAGCTACAATGTGTGGAAGTGGGTCTTCAAAGTTTTGTGCTTCTGAGCTATCAGCATACCACTGTACTGGGACCTGAGGTAGGCCAACAGAATCTCAAAGCTTTCAGTGAACAGGTTCATTGTGAACTCTAAACATAGGTCAGTGCAGTTATGGCACACTTTGTTAGACTCATTGACTGAATTCTTTGGCTCGACCTGCTGCTCCTGCCATGCTTACTCCTATTCTCACAATGTTATCACTGGTGCAGTTCAACTGCTTTTCATCTGTTGCAATCAGCTCCCTCAGCCTTTGCGGCTCGATCTGTCAAGGCTGCTCAGCTGTGAGAGGTAGTGGAAACTTGAAGGATTGTTGGCTGACAGAAGACGACAAATGGTGCATGATCAGTGCAAGCCCTTATAACAACCCTTTGGCTTAACTGTCAAACAAGGGAAAACGCATGCTGTCTAACATACAGTTAGGTGTATAAATCTTTGGACAATGACTCATTTTGTTTTGTAGTTTTGCCTCTGTACACCATAGAATTGGATTTTAAATAAAACACTGACTGAAGCGCAGAATTTCAGCCTTAATTCAAGCGGTTTAGCAAAAGCATTGCTTTGACTACTCGGGAGTTACAGGCATTTTCAGAGGCTCAAAACACAAACTTACACAATTTTAAATATAGGGATTGTTTTTAATAATAATTGGATGAAAATCCTTTGCTGTCTAGACTTTTTGCTTTCTAGACTTCCTGAAGTCTAGAACCCATGGACACTACCAAATGCTGTGTTCCCTTCCATGAGATGCTCTGCTAGGCCTTTCACCATCAGTTGTTGCTAAGTTTGTGGGTCATTCTGCGTTCAGTTTTGTCTTCAAGAACTGAAATGTTGCTCTATTGCAGTGGTTCTCAAATCCAGGCCTCATGGCCCGGTGTCCTGCAGGTTTTAGATGTGTCTTTGCTTCAACACACCTGAGTCAAATATAGAAGTCATTAGCAGGACTCTTGAGAACTTGACTGCATACTGAGGAGGTAATTCAGCCATTTGATTCAGGTGCGTTGGATCAGGGACACATCTAAAACTTGCAGGACACCGGGCCATGAGGCCTGGATTTGAGAACCACTGTTCTATTGGATTGAGATCAAGTGACTGACTTGGTCATTGAAAAATGTTAAATTTCTTTATCTTGAGAAACTCTTGGATTGCTTTTGCAGTATGCTTTGGGTCATTATCCTTTCACATTGTGAAGCTCAGTACCATCAGCTTTGTATCATCAGGCTGAATCTGAGCAGAGAGTATATAGCCCTGTACACTTCACACTTCATCCTGCTACTTCTACTGTATCAGCAGTCAAATCATCAATAAACACCAGTGATCCAGCCAAACATGCCAGTGCCATAATACTGCCTTCACCATGTGTAACAGATAATGTGGCATGTTTTGGATCATGAACAGTTTCTCTCCTTCTCCACACACAAGTTCATCTTGGGTTCATCTGTTGAAAGATTTTTTTTTTCCCTCCCCATTACTGTTCAGGCTCTTTTAGATGTTTTGTGGCAAAGTCTGATCTGGTTTTCCTGTCCTTAAGTGTAAACATTTGTTTGCACCTTGTTGTAAACCCTCTGTATTTCCATTCATGAAGGCATCTCTTGATTGTAGACTGCGACAATGATATGCCTGCCTCCTCAAGAGTGTTTTTGACTTGGTTAGATGGTGTGAAGTTGTTTTTCTTAACCAAGGTAGTATTCTGACATCATGTACTTTAGTTGTCTTCTGTGGTCTTTCAGGTCTTTTGGTGTTGCTGAGCTGGCGAGTGAGGACATTGTTTTTAAGAATGTCTCAGGTTGTTGATTTGGCCACTCCTAAAGGTTTTGCTATCTCTCTTACAGGTTTATTTTGGTTGTTCACTATAATGATGGCCTCTTTTATATGTATCAACATTGCTTTGGACCTCACATTAAGAGTTCCAGTGAAAAGTTACCAAATGCAACTTCAATACTTGGAATCAACTCCAGATCTGTTATCTGCTTCATTTGTCATGAAATAATGAAAGGAACAGGCCTCACCCGGCCATTAAAAATGCTTTTCAGTCATATTTCATTTACTTTTGAGCCTCTAAAATGGGGGCTTATGCACAAAAATGGCAATTAATGTGATCCTTTTGTGAAATTCCTTAAATTAATCAATAACTTATTGACACACACAAAACAGTGTCCATGTCCAAAATCTTATGAACTTAACTCTAGACCGCTTGGTTTTGTCACATAGTATGGCACACTTCAGCTGGCTGTTATAACTTCAGATACATAAAAGTAAAGTAACAAATTCATATTATTACAAATTGAGACAAAATATTAACAACAACAAAAAGGAGACAAAGGCAAAAGATGAAAATTGATATATCAAGATATTATGTCAGTGGATCATATATTGTCAAAGTCTTGGCAGAATTTTGACAGGCAGGACAACATCAGTAAAAGCCCAGCATAGCCATTTTCCACGGTGTTTGCCAGGGATATAACAAGAATGTAACCATGGGCATGGCAGATACCTAACAGATGCCTTGTAAGGTCAAACTGCTGGCAGAAAGATGAAAGGCTTGATGAGACTTGGCAACCCTTTCACACCTGTGTGCTGCTCACCCAAAAGAACTGCAGACTTTTCTCGTCATCTGTTTAAGCTTTGAATAATCAAATGTCAGCACCACTGAATTCTTTATGGACTTTTAATTTTGCACAGTGTAATTGCAGCCCAGCTCAAAATCATGGCTGTAAGTCAGACTTCTGTTTTTAAGTTAAAAAGGAGGAACATTGATGTTTGGCAGGGGGGAAATAAAGAGGCTGCCAGTTTCTGAGGTTGTCTAGACTGTGAAATTAACATTTCTGTACACTTACACCATCAAAGCTATTCAGCAATCAGGCAATACTACATTTAAATGCAATATATCATTAACCAAAGCATTTTCTTAGGTATTAGTGGGTCTGGCCAGCAGGGGTGCTCATGAAAAGGTAGCAGGAAAGATTTTGGGAAAAATACAGTTGTCACCTGGACAGATCTGCACACCATTTTAATATGAAGGCTGGACTGAACCTCTGTACTGTGATGCCAGGGCAGCAAAACTGTCTTCATGTCATGCTGTATTATCCACTGTCTGAGTGTTTCTTGCCTGTGTCTCCCTCTCACATCCCTAAAATATCTTCCACTACACACTTTTTAATGCCAGTACTGGACACTATTGTTCCCACATTTGCGTTATTACAAAAAGCATTCTATTAAATCGAGCAGTCCCTTCTTTTTTTTTTTAACATTCACCTCCATCCAAACATTTATTAAAAGCCAGACACGAAAAAATAAAACTAAATTTCCAGAACATCTCCAAGCTCCCATTATGCTCCAAGTACGAGAGAAAATTGTTTACATGCAGCTCCTGTCATTTTGATACCATGACAATATCGTGGAGAAATTTTAATCAGGTTTCTGGGCATGTCACAATACAGAATGTGCTCTTTTCAAAGTCTTAAAAAATGTACACTGCTATTAAATGTGTTAGCTCTGTTTCTGATATTGCTGATCATTGTATGATTAGTCTCACATTGTCCTAAACCATTTCAATAATTGGGGTGGCATCTAGCCCACTGACTTAAACTGGGCTCTCTCTTACGATGCGTACTTGGTGAAGTTTAAAAAGTGAAAATTGAAGAAAAAACTGACATATTTTGGGACATAAAAGCTTGTTCCTGGAACAGTCCCAGTTTTTGCATTTGTGAAAGCACACTGTCTAGCCAAAAAACAAAAAAACACACCACCTGGATTTAACTAAGCAGATAGGTAAGAGCTTTCCTTTGCATAATTACTTACTGAACTTAACAACCATGTTGGACCATATCCTGTGGCCGTGGAAAAGATGTTACTCTCTTTCAGATGGGTCAAAGCACTGTCCTTCATCAAACATAGAAAACAAAAGACCCCAGTCACCCAGGGCTAGAGACTGGTATCCACAAGCCATCTGGCAACCACCGCACGCGAGGGAAAATTATGAATTCCACAACTGGTTTCCGAATGATTCCTGGAGGTTGCTGGCAGTTGCTCGTTAAAATTGGTCACAATCAGCATGCTGCACCAAAAACCTCCTTCCGATTGCTTTGGTGTTTAGCAGAGTTCCACAGTTGTCTGTAGTTTGCATGGAATATACCAACCTATCTGCAAACACTCACAAGCTACTCTCCAAGCAGTAGTGAAAATGTGACAAGTGCATCAAAACCACAAACGGAGACTGTTTACCTTCAAAGTAAAAGCTGCACCTTTTGAAATGTGTTGGCTGCAGTGGTGAGGCACAACTTTTATTTTGAACGCGTTTGTTAGCAAGTGTTTGCAGACAAGTCTAAGTCTTCCATGCAAACTACAAGCAACTGTGGCAATCTGCTAACAAAGTAATGATAAGGAGGTTTTTGGTTCAACACCCTCTTTGTGACTGATTTCACCTGCCGACAACCAGCAACTATGACAGCCAGTCAGGCAATAGACATTTTTCCCTAGCAAGCAGTTGTTCCTGGAGGCTGCCAACCGGTTTCTCTGCCTGTGTGACTTGGGCCTGAGGAGACTGCTGAAGCTAAAACAACTGGGTTAAGAACTGTCCAAGATATTATTAAGCCCTGGCAGCAGTGGCTTGGTGGTTAGCACTGTTGCCTCACAGTTAGATGGTCTGGGTTTGAATCCGCCTGGGCCTTTCTGTGTGGAGTTTGCATGTTCTCCCTGTGTCTGTGTGGGTTTTCTCCAGGAACTCCAGTTTCTTCCAACAGTCTAAAGACTGGGTTACGTTACTTGGTAATTCAAAACTGCCCATAGATGTGAATGGTTGTCTGTCTCTCTGTGTTAGCCCTGTGACAGGCTGGCGACCTGTACAGGATGTTCCCTGCCTCCCTATGACAGCTGAGGTAGGCTCCAGCCCCCTGTGACCCTGAACAGGATAAGTGGAAGGATAGCAGCAAACAATCATTTTCAAGGAAGAATCTTGAAATGATCGTGACCAGAGATCACTGAAACATTTGGTGAAATCAAATCATAAATATATCAACAGTATAACTCATGGCTGTGTTTAATTGTGAAAGTAATAACATTTCTGCACACACAATGCAAAGAGAACTCAAGGGATTGGGACTAAACAGCTGTTTAGCCTTAAGAAAACCAGTTATCAGTGAGGCTAATCGGAAAAAAGTCTTTAATTTGCCAGAGACCATAAAGATTGGACTCTGGAGCAATGGAAAAAATGTGGTCGGAGGAGTCCAGATTCCCCTGTTTCAGAGTGATGGCTGCATCAGGGTAAGGAGAGAGGCAGATGAAGTGATGTACCCAACATATGCCTTGTGCACAGGCCTGTGAATAAAGTGTTATGATTTGGGGTTGCTTCAGTTTGTCAGATATAAGTTCAGCAACATTATGTGCCCAAACAAAATGAGGTCAGCTGACTACCTGAATATACTGAACGACCAGGTTTATCTATCAATGAAGTTTTTCCTTCTAAGATGATAATGCTAGGATTCATTGGGCTTAAATCATGAATGAGTGGTTCAGGGAGCATGAAGCATCATTTTCACACATGGATTGGCCACTAGAGAGTCCAGCCTTTAATCCTATTGACAACCTTTAGGTTGTGCTGGGGAAGACCCAATGCAGCGGTCTGACTCTTCCACCATCAATACAAGATCTTGGTGCAAAATTATTCCTAGTCTGCATAGAAATAAATGTTGTGACACTGCATGACAAGCAAAGATTTGATTCTCTTTGATAAGGTGGCAAAGCAAATATGGTATTTCATTCAGTTATTAAATAAAAAAAAGTTTTAGGTATAGAATAACACTCTTCTGTGTTCTCCCCTTCTTCTCTAGTTTGTTTAGTTGATATATATCATGGATTACTTTATTAGGCTGGTAATCTACTTCACTTTTCTACTTGAATACAACTTTCAGAGCTTGCAGTGATGGCCAGTCTATTATAACCCAAAGCACTTTAAACATATGATGATGATGCAAGTTTACAAGAATCTTGTTTTTTTGTCCTATAACTGCAAAATAAAACCACTCGGATTGACTATAGATAAATCAGAAACAAGTCATTTAACATGACTTCTCATTTTTTAATGAATCACTCTAAAAAAAATTGGGCAATGCTGAGAACTAAACACACTAAAAACTAGTCTGGCCATCTTTGATTCATCTGTCAAGAGCACATTATTTCAAAAGGCCTGTTTTTTATTGTTTGTTTGGTTTTTTTGCCCACATGTACACTGACAAAAGGTAGTTTAATGTTCTTTTTGGACTTTCTCCTCACATGCTTGACATGCAGGCCATGTTTGTGTAATCTGTACACATATACTTTGACCAAGTGTTGCATACTTGCAGACACTGTGATGAAATCTGGAGGTTCTTGAAGAGCCCACAGCCACATTATTAGGTACCCCCATTGAACTGCGCTTTCACACAAATATCTAATCAGCCAATCACATGGCAGCAACTTAATGCATTTTGGCATGTTGTGGTCCCATTGTTTCAGAAACTGTTGATCTACTGGGATATTCCCCACACAACCATCTCTAGAATTTACAGAGACTGGTCCAAAAAAGAAAACATATCCAGTGAACAGCAATTCTCTGGATAAAAATGCATTGTTGATGCCCTGGGTCAGAGGAGGATGGCCAGACTGCTTTGAGCTGATAGGAAGGCAACAGTAACTCAAATAACCACTTGTAACAACCAAGGTGTGCAACAAAGAACTAATAAAGTCAGTGAATTATATTCTGATAACAATTTTGAAGAATTATCTGTATCAGTGAAGAGGGATGGCTCTTTAGATACAGATGCTGTTTCCAGCTGATTCTTTTCACCTCACCTTCCTCCATCTATGTATACTGTATAGACTACATGAAGTGTGGGTCTCTGTCAGGAACATGCAGTGCAAAAATGGCACAAGTCACGTCACTGTGAAACAATCATTGCCAACTCTTCGCCAAGTGTCTTATAACATGCTATTAGGTAAGCTGATCCTTGAGAGGCTTTTAAATACCTGGTGGAGCTGCTAGGAAAGAGCCACAAAAGGTCCTTCATATTATTGTGCAATGAAGGATCTGACCAAACACGAAACACCTGGGTTGACAGCAGAAGAAAGAAAGATGCCGTTACCATGTATCCACTTTTAATTGAGTCTGTGCTTTAAAAGCAAAACACCAGTCAGCATAGGGCTGTATTTGCTCAGATTACCTTCCAGCAGCAGATAAGGATGCCAAAAATGAATTAAGAAAAACAAACAAACAAACAACATCATGCCAACATTCAAACAAAGACACTGGAAACCCACATGCCAAACGTAAGCAGGTATCACCTGTTGCAGAAATACTGAACATTAAAGATTAATTATTTTAATTTTAACTATGACATAAATGCAGTGTTAACAAGCCTAGAAGCCCTGGTTAAATCCACTCCTTCACGTGTCCTTTACAAACTTCAAATGGGAGTTTAGAGCTCTCAAGAACAACAGTTTATTTTATTTTATTGTGTAGATTCTCAGTCATCCAGGTCATAGTAGTCTATTTTTTTTCAAGCTCCAGACTTTATTTTATCAAATATTATGCTGGCTTTCCAATCTGTAAAGGTTTAATGGCTGGTAACAGTTAATTTAAATCAAAATTCAGTACAAGTATCTATTTGGTCCATTGCTTGGGTTAGAATCTGAGTTTAATATTTGCAAATAATGTTCATTTTAATATCATTTTCATATCTGCACTTAACAGGGACAAAGTGCGGGGTGATATCCTTCCAACAAGTATATGGCAATAAATATGAATAATGTGCAAAATGTAATACAAAAAATCAACAATGAGGCACAGCCAGAGGGCAGGGAGAACAGTAACAGTGGATGACACAAATTTGCCAAGAAATTGTCAAGAACAAACACAAGCAGACGAAGAATGTAAGACAGTGCTGACATGTTGCTAACTTGGAGCATGAGACAGCCATATGGGTGAAGTATTTTGTTTTCTCTGTCATGCTTTCTTAGCAACGACTAGACTTTTGATTTCAAAAGGAACCTTGTGTTGGCAAATCATATTTAGAGTTGCAATATGTTTCTCTGAATTGCAGTTATTTATCTGCGCATACGTCTGTGTGTGTTAACAAATCATTTGCAGTGGCCTGCGGTTGTTTTCTGCATGTTCCGAGATGAATCTCCAACACCCAGGACAAAACAAATCAAATAAGCATTTATCTCAGTATAATAATAAATAATAATGATCATTGTTCATCAAATGCTGCTTGGGGAGTCATTTCCTGCATTGCAAATGACACCAGGATTTAATGTGTCAAAATGACAGACTGCATACGTTATATTTTTAAGCAGGTAGGCTAGGGGGGTTTATCCAAGTGCTGAAGCTGTCATCCTTTGACTATGATTCAAAAATAAAATATTGTATACAGCAGGTTCTGTAAGTTTTAAGAAAATTACATTTATGTCAGTGTTTGGACTTCAGCCAAAATATTCTATGCATTAGACCAGTTTTGCACACTCTTGAGGATATTTAAGCATGCATGGGAGTTGGTCCAACCAGACTACATGTGTTTGTGGAAGGCATTCAACCACGTTCCCACATTCTGGGTGTCCTTTTGTGTGTGTGTGTGTGTGGGGGGGGTGTCTTTGGGAGTACAGGGTAGTTGGCCGTTTGTTGCAGGCTATCTGATCCCTGTATGACTGTAATGAGAGCTTGGTTTGTATTGCTGGCAATAAGTCAGACTGGTTCCCATTGGGTGTTGGACAGTGCCAGGGCTGCCTTTTTGTCACCCATCTTGTTCATAACCTTTGTAGACAAAATGCTAGGAACAGCCAAGCCGTGGAGGGTGTTTAATTTGGTAGTTTTATTTATTTATTTAACCAGGAGGTCCCTTGAAATTACAATCCCTTTTTAAGGGAGACCTAGCCAGGAAGGCACCGCACTGCAGGGTTTCCAAGATTTTAAAATCAAATGTAAGATGAATGCACATAAAACAAAAATAAAGCAAGTCAAAGTCAAAGTCCAGTTTTGCTCTTTTAAGTTACAGACATTGAAAGGTCTCTGAATTCTTCCAGGGAGACAAAAGCATCCAGCTTTAGTGTGCTCTGAAGGTTATTGCAGAACTAAGCATTTGTCTATTTAGATATGTAAAGGAGTTTCCCCAGTATGGCTTTGTACATAAAAACACCAGTGCTGTTGCTTCCTGCTCTTTACCTTATATTATACTGAAAGGTAAAGACCCTAAAGCAGTCATACTCATCTCACGGCCCGCGGGCCAAATCCGGCCCGTGATTGGCTGGTGACCGGCCCGCGGCCATTTCTTGTAATTGCTCAAAATTAAAATAATTTTCCCTTTTATTGTGTAACAAATGCTGAATAATTCCCCCTTGTGTTCACAAAGTGAACTGTCTGTAAGACAGAATCATTAGTTTGTACACGGCCCTTTAGGTCCTAATGATTTGGGCCTTTAAGGTAGTGAACAGTTTGCGCAGGTCAAGAATCACTGCTGATCTGCGAGGAAAAGACGTGTCCTTAAATGAATATCTTGGCAAAAAATGAGTGAGGTTAGTAAGCGGAGAAAAGTTGACGTCGAAAACAGACAGTTTAATAACAAATGGACAGATGATTTTGCATTCATTTTGCCACCTCATGCCAACGCAAAACCGTTGTGTTTAATTTGCCAAAAGACAGTTGCTGTATGCAAAGTTGCTAACATTAAGTGGCATTACGAGTCAAAACATGCTAGCTTCAGTGCAGCTTTCCCGGTTGGTAGCATTGCACGAAAAGACAAGACTGAGGCCTTAAAGTTGTCTTATGCTACCACATCAACAATCTTGACGACTTCCACTACTGCTGCTGAAAACGCCACTGCTGCTTCACTGCATGTAACCTGGGAGCTGGCTAAAAAGGGCAAGCCATTTGTGGCCGCTGAGCTTGTGAAAGTGTGCACTTTGGGAATCGTGGAGGAGTTGTTTGCCGGTGACAAACACAAAGATGACATCGTTAACCGCGTGAAGCAGGTTCAGCTTTCGGATTCAACGGCGGCACGGAGACTAGAAACTTTGTATGAGGACAGTTTTTCTACTTTACTTGCTGAACTGAAGTGTGTGGATTACATGTCAATAGCTATGGATGAGTCTACAGATGCAACAGACACTGCACAGCTGTCCGTGTTTGTGAGATATTTTAACGGGGAGCTTTTCAAAGAGGAGCTGCTGTGCCTTTTGCCCATCAAGAGCAATGCAACAGGTGAGGCCATGTACAATTCTATGAAAAGTTTCTTTGATAAGAATTCTCTGGAGCTGGATAAAATCAACCTCCTTGTAACTGACGGTGGGCCATCTATGATAGGACGAGAGAGGGGCTTAGCATCACGTCTCATAGCGGACCACCCCACAGTTAGTTCACTACACTGCATCATTCACCAGACGGTGTTGTGTGCCAAACTGTCTGGTGAAATGAAAGGAGTGATGGACACAGTGATCAAAATTGTAAATTACATTCGCTCAACTTCAAGTTTACAGCACCGGCTTTTCAAAATGCTACTACAGGAGCAAGAAGCTCAATATTCAGACCTACTACAGCACAATGATGTCAGATGGCTGAGCAGGGGGCGAGTCCTACAGCGCTTCTTTGCACTGCGCAAAGAAATCACAGAATTTCTTTCCGGTCAAAAAACAAAGAAAGCAGATGAGTTCTCTCAGTTTATGCAAGATCAGGAATCTGTGGCTCTGGTTGCATTTCTGTGTGATATCACTAATCACTTGAACCATCTTAACCTGCAGCTCCAAGGTGGGGATTCGAATGTGGGAGAGCTCTTTGAAAAAGTGAGCGCTTTTCAGACAACCTTGGGCGTATTCGTGACGGACATAGAGGGGAAAAAACTTCACTTCCCTACCCTGCGTGATGTTCCTACAAATGGGATTGTGCTGTCACGAATGGTAGCACTGTTAAAAAATCTGTCAGAGAACTTCAGATCGCGGTTTCACAACTTCAAAATCCCACAGCAACTGCTACTGTTTGTGCGCAACCCGTTCGCCGTTGCTGTCACCCGGAGCTGCCCAGCAGAGGCAAAAAACGCTGTGCCTGCTATCAGTGAGGGCGCTTTCCAGCTGGAACTGGTCCAGATGCAGGCTAATGATGTCCTAAAAGCCAAGTTCAGAGAGGAGAGACTGTGTGAATTTTGGGCACACTCTGTTCATCAGTATCCGAACTCTAAAAGACTCGCTATATACATTTTGACAATGTTCGGATCCACTTACATATGCGAGTCGGGGTTTTCAGTGATGAATCTAATTAAGGACAAAAAGCGCAATAGACTCACAGACTCACATCTCAACCAGTGCTTGCATATTGCCTTGACCTCTCAGAAACCAAACTTCAGTAAGCTCTCAAAGGAAATGAGATGTGTTACCTCACATTAAGCATGTAGTCAGTAACTAATAGTATGTGATGCATGAAGAGGTTAAAACATAAACATCTGATTACATACCTGTGCTGTCTGTTCCAAACTTTAAAATAACTGAAATATGGTAAAGCAGTTTTTTTTTTTTTAATTGTATTTCTGAACTATTCCAACATTTGGTGGCTTGCACTGTGCAGTTATGTGTTTAATATATTTTATAAACAGCTTTCACACCAAAAGAGCTGAAATATGTTCATTCTATGCCTAAGAACTGTTAATAATCATTTTCATTTTTGAATTTGTCCAATATTTGCCTGCATAATAGGAAACGTTCCAGCTATGCTGTTCAAGATGGTTCAAAATATATCTTGCTGAATTGCAGTGGAGCTAATAAAATGCATCAAAATATGAGCACAAGCTATCAGTCTTTTTTAAAGTTTGCTCATTTTATATGAATGTAGTTTAATGGCTGGCCCTCGGCCACTTCTCATTTTCCAAATGTGGCCCTCGGCTAGATCAAGTTGAGTATCCCTGCCCTAAAGTATTCTGGAGGAAACAATCAAATAACCCCTATGAGCAAGAACTTTGGAGCAGTGAGAAGGAAAAACTCCCTTTTAACAGGAAGAAACCTTGGCAAAACCAGGCTTATGAAGAGGCAGCCATCTGCCACAAAATGGCAACTGGGGTGAGGTGGAGGGGGGGGGGGGGGGGGGGGGGGGGGGCATATGGAGACAGGACAAAACACAGATTGCTGCAGTGATATACACTGCTCAAAAAAATAAAGTACACTTAAACAACACAATATAACTCCAAGTAAATCAAACTTCTGTGAAATCAAACTGTCCACTTAGGAAGCAACACTGATTGAAAATCAATCTCACATGCTGTTGTGCAAATGGAATAGACAACAGGTGGAAATTATTGGCAATTAGCAAGACACACTCAATAAAGGAGTGGTTCTGCAGGTGGGGACCATAGACCACTTCTCAGTACCTATGCTTTCTGGCTGATGTTTTGGTCACTTTTGAATGTTGGTGGTGCTTTCACACTCGTGGTAGCATGAGACGGACTCTACAACCCACACAAGTGGCTCAGGTAGTGCAGCTCATCCAGGATGGCACATCAGTGCAAGCTGTGGCAAGAAGGTTTGCTGTGTCTGTCATTGTAGTGTCCAGAGGCTGGAGTCGCTACCAGGAGACAGGCCAGTACACCAGGAGACGTGGAGGAGGCCGTAGGAGGGCAACAACCCAGCAGCAGGACCACTACCTCCGCCTTTGTGCAAGGAGGAACAGGAGGAGCACTGCCAGAGCCCTGCAAAATGACCTCCATCAGGCCACAAATGTGCATGTGTCTGCACAAACGGTTAGAAACCGACTCCATGATGATGGTATGAGGGCCCGACGTCCACAGATGGGGGTTGTGCTCACAGCCCAACACCGTGCAGGATGCTTGGCATTTGCCAGAGAACACCAGGACTGGCAAATTCGCCACTGGCGCCCTGTGCTCTTCACAGATGAAAGCAGGTTCACAATGTGCACATGTGACAGATGTCTGGAGGCGCTGTGGAGCACGATCTGCTGCCTGCAACATCCTTCAGCATGACTGGTTTGGCAGTGGGTCAGTAATGGTGTGGGGTGGCATTTCTTTAGAGGGCCGCACAGCCCTCCATGTGCTCGCCAGAGGTAGCATGACTGCCATTAGGTACCGAGATGAGATCCTCAGACCCCTTGTGAGCCCATATGCTGGTGCGGTTGGCCCTGGGTTTCTCCTAATGCAGGACAATGCTAGACCTCATGTGGCTGGAGTGTGTCAGCAGTTCCTGCAAGATGAAAGCATTGAAGCTATGGACTGGCCCGCCCGTTTCCCAGACGTGAATCCGATTGAGCACATCTGGGACATCGTGTCTTGCCCCATCCATCCACCGTCACGTTGCACCACAGACTATCCAGGAGTTAGCAGATGCTTTAGTCCAGGTCTGGGAGGAGATCCCTCAGGAAACCATCCGCCACCTCATCAGGAGCATGCCCAGGCATTGTAGGGAGGTCATATAGGCAAGTGGAGGCCACACACAATACTGAGCCTCATTTTGACTTGTTTTAAGGACATTACATCAAAGTTGGATCAACCTGTAGTGTGTTTTTCCACTTTCATTTCGTGTGTGACTCCAAATCCAGGCCTCCATTAGTTAATAAATTTGATTTCCATTGATGATTTTTGTGTGATTTTGTTGTCAGCACATTCAACTTTGTACAGAACAAAGTATTCAATGAGAATATTTCATGCATTCAGTTATTTGAGTGTTCCCTTTATTTTCTGAGCAGTGTGTAAACACATGGGGAGTGAAAAGAGGTGAAGAAATGCTCAGTGCATCATGTTAAGTCCTGCAGCAGACCGAGGCCATAGCAGAATAACTGAGGGAGCGTTCAGGGTCACCAGATCCAGCCCTCGCTATATCAATCCTAATCTTAAAAGTAGAGAGAATGTCTCTGTCTCCTGAATCTAGACTGGGAGGTGGTTTCACAGAAAGGGGTCTGAAGGCTGAAGGCTCTCCATCCCATTCTACTTTTAAATATCCTAAGAACCGCAAGTAAGCCTGGAGTCTGAGAGTGACATGCTTTGTTAGGATAATAAGGTACTATGAGGTCTTTAAGATAAGATTTTTCAAGACTTTGTATGTGAGGAGAAGGATTTTAAATTCAATTCTGGATTTAACAGGGAGCCAATAAAGAGAAACCAATATCAGAGAAATACAGCCTAGAAGTATTATATGCATGAATGAGTTTTTCTTTTTTTTAGCCATAGCAGCTTTATTTGCAGACAGTAAACTAGGGAAAGATACACAGGCAACAGGCCAGAACTCGAACCTGTGCCACCTGCACTGCAGTGTGGCATATTTATGTATGCACAGGCTTTAACCACTAATACACCCAGGTACCCTGCATGAACTAGTTTTTCAGTATCATTCTGAGACAGGACAAAGCAACAGCATCCAGAGCATGACTGGTTAGACAATTATGTGACTTAGATTTTTAGGACTCAAAATAATAACCTCAGTTTTGCATGAAATTTTTTTTTCTTTAAAGCCTGTCATGTCTGGCAGATTATGCAACCAGAATTGCGATCTGAATGCACTGTTGTGCCAGACACATTTACTCTTCCAAGATGAGCTCTACAGATTCTCTATAGGCTCCTCTTGCTAATGTTTGTCCTTTTATTTTATTTTATTTATTTGTGTTATTTTCCCCATATGTACATGTGTCCTTGTAATGCCAGAGTTGACAGGCTGAGAGAAAAAAAAAAAGAGAAAGGGGAGAAAATAGGAAAAGGGGATAGTGAGAACAGAGCACAAGCAAATAAACCAATAAACCAATCAACTGCTGCGCTTGTGAAAAAAGATAAAACATACAAAAAAAAAAAAACAGACAATACCTGGAAAAATACATTTATAAGGAAAAAACAAAACAGAAACAAAGCATGGCTACACAAACCAACAATCCTACTATGCTGTGCCTGCACGAGTAAGCGTGAGTGTCTGTGTCCATGTCCATGTCATGAAATGTACTTAATAATGAGGGTGGAAAGCCGCAGCTCCATCCACCAGAAGCCCGAGACAGATAGAGAAAGACCCAGGACACCTGGGCTGTTGGCAACCCATCAAGAACACTGAAGGCCAGACTCGTGGCCAAGCATTCCAACGACAACCACATGCCCACCCCCAGCAAACAGGAGAGCCTTAATGTCTATGGTGCAATTAAAATTGAGGGGCAGACAGTAGTGAGGATATGAGCGGGGCCACCTCAGCAGCCCCACAGCAGTTTTGTATGAATTTAAGAGAAGAAGGTTAAGATACATCCAGGCCTTTGTCTGTAAGAGATAAGTCATAGGTAGCATGCAGCATTTTCTAATAATATTGTCTAAGGGGAGCATATATAATGTAAAAAGCATTGGTCCCAGCACAGAACCCTGTGGAGCTCCATGTCTAACTTTTGTGCGTGAAGAAAACTTTGTGGACAAAATTGTTGGTATTCTTCTGTCAAAGAAAGAAAAACCTATGAACAAATTAGACTATCATATAGATATGATTCCAACCATTGCAGAACATTTCCTTTAATGCCAAACAATCTCTGTAATAAAAAATTGTGATCAACAGTATAAAACGCTGCACTGAGATGAGGACAAGCACAGAGATGAGTCCACTGTCAGAGGACATAAGGTGGTCATTCATAACCTTGACTAATGCGGTTTCTGAGCTACAGTATAATGCACTCTAAACCTCACCCAAAACTCCTCAAATAGGCCATAGGCCTCCTCAGATGATCTGTTTTACAACTGCTCATTCAAAAAATTTTTAATAAGAAGGAGGCTGGAAATTGGCCCAGAATTAGCTAAAACAGCTGGGTGAAATAAAGTCTTTTTAAGTAGAAGTTTAATTGCGGCCACCATGAAAGCCTGTGGTATGTAACCTGTTAATAGCGATAACCTGATCAGATTTAAAATTTTAATATTCATTAGTGGCAAGGCTTCTTTGTGCAATTTCTTAAACAATTTCTCTACAGTGAAAATGTCTCTAAATTGTGTGTACTTGAAAATCTATGACTTGAAAAATAAAGAACTGTGATGAACATAGTCTAGAAAACAAAATGTAGAAGAGGCAGTTTGCATGTAAATAATATCACAATAATTAAGAACATTTAATAATGTAGCCCATGCAAGTGTTTCCCTAACTGTGAAATTAGATAAGCCCTAATTTGATTATAAAAACCTAGTCTAACCTTTAACTTTTTTAAAATTAAAGGTTTGTGGGGGTTGTGTGGGGCTGACTGCTCGAAATGCACTCTAATATGAAGTCTACCATCCAAGCTAATACTCACATATTTGTAGGATGATACTTTTACTCCTAGGGTATGAATGCCAGCATGACATGAGATCTAAGAGTGATTTCTGAAAAACACGTCTTATTTTGCTGACTTCATGGAGCCATGATATCCAGCCATGATATCCAGTTTGCTCTGCAGTAATTTGCAGCTGAATGTGAAGTGGTTGGCATAAGAATTAGCACCTCCAAATCAGAGGATATGGTTCTCTCAAGAGTGCAGTACCCATTCCAAGTTGGAAATGAATTGCTGCAGAGGAGTTCAAGGATCTCGAGGTCTCTTTCGTGAGTCAGACACAAGATGGGGGCAACTTCTACAGTGAAGTGCAGATGCCATACTGGTCTGTCATGGTGAAGGCAGACCCGAGCATGTAAGCAAAGCTGTCCATTAACAACTTACTTGTCATATACATATACATTCATTTAACTCATCACACATGCAGTATGTAGCACACACAGTACAGGGGGCAGCTACAAAGCACCTGGGAAGCCTTAGAGATAGAGTGAAGAGCTTGGTCATTTGGGAGATTAGATTTTCCACAATGGAAAGAGCCAGTTGAGGCATTTTACCAGGATGTCTCCTGGATGCCTCCTAGTTGAGGTGTTTTGGGCATGTCCTACTGGGAGGAGGCTCTGGGGTAAACTCAGGAAATGCTGTAGAGATTACATCTGTCAGTTGGCTTGGTGTGCCCATGGAAGAGTTGGAGAAGGTGGCCAAGCCAAGGGGTGTCTTGGCATCTCTGCTTAGCCTGCTGCCCCTGCGACCTGAAAACAGATGAGCTGCAGAAAATGGATGGATGGATGTTTCATAATCTTGCTTGGAGCTATCTATTCTCAAAAAGTGGACAAATTACTTCCCAAGGATTGTGAACCATTGTTCTTAAGGTAATAATCACAAATGCTAAATTAAGAGATATTAGCCATTAGTCATCCCATGTTTATTGATGTTTCTTTTGACAAATGAATGACTGAAAATAAAAAGAAATAGCTACTACATTCAATTCTACTGGCAGAAACATGATAAATTTCTGGAGCTGTCTTAATAATATAGGTACATACAAGTTGGGCATGTTGATACAGTGTTCTGTGCCATTTCTTTTTTGCATGCTACATAACTGCTATATAAAATAATTTTGCTTCATTACAGATAAATGAGAAAGAAAGCTGCAAGTCAGTTCACATGACCTCTGATTAAGTTGTCAGTAATCACTCTCAACAAAGTTAGGCATGTCCTGGGAAAGCTAAACACGCTAAAACAATAAAGTGATAAGCATTTAGCAGCGCTGCAGTGTATCCTGTCTGTCACCATGCTGGCTGAGCTCGCCTATGCTTGGAATTTATAAAAACACACTAATGCAGACACATGGGGAGTGTAAGCCTAAAGATATGTTTTCAATATAAAAGCGTAAATTGCCAAACATCTGCGATAACATTCAGAAAGGCATCATATTTTACAATTTGGAAAGCATATTGAGAACCTTGTTTTGAGCAAGAGGATGAGAGTTTATGGGGGAACAGCACGTACATTGCCATGCATTTCAGTTTTGGCGTATTCAAAGGCATTCACAGCCAAGGTGAGGATATGTACTAGCATCAACTTTTCGGGTATTCTACTCCATTCATTGCCGCTGAGCTGATCCAACTGGAATTTGCTAGTAGAATACAACTCTCTACAAGTTGTGATCTTCAACACAGAGTTTGTAACCAAATGGTATATGAATATGATGAGATTGGAGAGATTGCTTGTGTTAAATTGTCCATCCATCCATCCATCCATTCACTTCCGCTTATCCTGTTCAGGGTTGCGGGGGGCTGGAGCCTATCCCAGCTGACACAGGGCGAGAGGCAGGGTGCACCCTGTACAGGTCACCAGCCTGTCGCAGGGCTAACACAGAAAGACAGAAAACCATCCACACTCACATTCATACCTATGGGCAATTTAGAGTAGCCAATTAACCTAACCCCAGTAAGTGCATGTCTTTGAACTGTGGGAGGAAACCGGAGTACCCGGAGGAAATCCACGCAGACACGGGGAGAACATGCAAACTCCACAGAGTGAGAGAGAGGCCCAGGCCAAGGTGGAATCGAACCCAGGCCTTCTGGGAACCCAGGTGTTAAATTGTGTGATTTTGTTTTCTGTCTCCCAGACCTAGTAGGTATCTATTCAAAAGGCTACACTTTCTACATAACTGTTGTGATGCAGATACACAAATGTAATTAAGAGTTTGCACCCTAACAGGTGTCATGTTAAGATTCTGTTTTAAATTTCAACACAACAATAAAAACATGCCTCTTATCCTCATACTGTAGTTAACTTACTATCAACCTAGTAACTAAGCTGAAATATTCATTTAAGTGTTAAAATTGCATTTACAATCCAGTTTTTCTATGCCAGTGGCAATGTTTTCTCTTAGTAGAAAAAAAACATTGACACAAAAGAGATAAAAAATCATCACAACTTTGTTAATGTCAATCTGGCATCAAACACTAGAGGCTTGGGCCTTTATTGGTTCATTCTCTGTCAAGATAACAGACAAAGTGGGGAAACTTTGCTTGCAGTCTGCAGTTTTTTAAGGTCCTGTATTATAAGCCTTGTACATAATGTAAGGCTCACATATGCTCAGAATGGGTTTTTCACATTTCAGCTCAGAATACCACACAAATCATTCACACCAGACTGCTTTTAGTCCTGTTCCAATCACTTACCTACTGTCTTTCCACTGAAATAATCACGTTTGCAAACACAAGGCTAAATAACATTTGATACTAATCATAACCCCCAGGTTATGTGAGTCACACTGTGCCTATATATATAGAAAATGACTCCAGCATACCCAGAACAAAGAAAGATTAAATATTTCAGAATACTTCCATGGAATGCATTGCATTAAAACATGATTAAAAATCAAATCATGTACCGCCACCACTAGTACATAATCATTAGGGAGCTCAGTGGTAGTAATTTAACCTGACTTAACTGACAGGTAACATAAAAACATGTGAAAATGTTTTGATACAGCACACAAAAAGTGGCATGTTATAAGTCAGACCTCACAGGTTTCAAGTTGGTTAATGATAAAGCCAGTGATGCAGTGATTTCATAGGCGCAGCGGCATGTCAGCTGTTTGCATATTGTAGCTACCCAAGAGGGGGAGTAACTACAAACACTTTTGTGCCAAAGTGCCCAAAGACTCATGGGACTGTTTATTTCCAATGTCAAGTGTTTATGTTAGGGATCACATTATTGTACAGGCTTCTTCTGTTAAATCCTCAATTGTTGTGTGAGTGTTGTGTTTTTTGGGTTTTTTTTTTCACAGCTAAGTGTTCCGTTTAGCTCCGCACTGAGGAAAGTCTGCTCAGTGTTCATGTCTGGTGTCAGCTAATGCTCAGTAAAGTGGGGTTCCTGGAACTGCATCTGCATGGTCTACAAAGCACAGAATTCACAACTAATGAAACTGAGATATCTGCTTTATACTCTTTATGTGATTTCACAGTGTTAACCTTAAAAACAAGTTAATCTGTAATTTCTCTTGCAGATAAATAAAGAATGGCAGACTGTGAGGCAGCTGTTTATTCTTACGAGCTTTGTCTGAGGCTGGCAAAACTAGCTGCTAGACGGATATTAGGCAAATGTTTTCCATGGTGCTGTAGACAGATAACAGAACAAAAGGTTGGACTGCCAACAAGGCACTGCTTTCTGTGTGAGAGACTAACTCATTGAACTTTGTAACTTAGCAGACATCCACAAAATAACTATGTAACAGAATGAAAAAACAGATAAAATTAAAAAAAAAAAAAAAAAAAAAAGCCAAAAAAGTAAGACAGCCTCTTTAATTTTTGCCACCTGTTTCAGGTTCAGTTCATGGCTCAGCTTTGGTTCCCATTAACCAGGCACTAAAGTAATGGCAAGAAGAGAGGAATAAAACAGTGTACTGTTATTTTGAAACACTAACTCAATGAATATCACTCAAAAAAAAAATATAAAAGAATTAAAAATGCTTTTCAGCTGGAATATGTTTGTGTCATTGCCAGTGTTACAGTATAAATCTATGTCATCATCAGATAGGTAACTCCAAGCTATGTGACATTAAACAGTGTCTGCTAAGGTCAAGAGTGAAGTTTATTTTAAACAAGGGCAACCTGCTGCTTTTATCAATGATTATGTATAGACAGTTACCCAGTCTTTTCAACATTATCCAAACTGGATTCATGATAATGAAATAAGCTTATGGAGCGTTATTAAGTTAATGGTTCAGTCATAATAAAGCAAAAATAGGACGGTAACCTTCTGCTCAAAGTTCACTGAATGTGAAACGCTTGCATTAATAAACTTTGTCATCATTTTGTTGTAATAATACAACTTGTTACATGGTATGTGTGGTCTTCCAGTGGTATAAAAACCAAGGAAACTGTGTGTGTGTGTGTGTGTGTGTGTGTGTGTGTGTGGGGGGGGGGGGGGGGGGGGGGGGGGGGTTGTTTGTTTGGTTTTTTTGCACAAATAACAGATAACATTTTTTGGTTGGTAACACTTACTGTACTATACTTGATCAAACAACACTGCACAATTCAGTATACTGAATTCTTTATGCATATAAAGCTTTGCAATGTTCTGGTTCTTGTGAAAGTGAATGTTAACTTTAGGTCAGCTAGAGAACCTGATGTATTTTGCAGGGATAACATTAAGGCTGCTGATGAACTAGGAAGCCAGACACATGAGATCACATTCAAATAAACTTCCCTAGTTATACGTCTCTGTCACAAAGGCACAATGGGACAACAGAAAACCTGTGTTTATTTCACTTCTTTGTAATAAATCACTTGTGCTGTCACATTTTTCTGGAGCTGAATGTGTCAGGGTTTTTTTTTTTAATATGTTTTTTATTTTTCTGAGTAACAGCCCTACAAAAATGCAAAGTGCACAGGGGGCTACTAGTCTGTTTAGATATGAAGTAACATGCAACTGCTTTTCTGGTTAATGATCCTCTAGACATTCTGTAGAAGCATCCAGTTTCTGATTTAGTTGTGCTGTTGTAGGAAGACCTAAAAAGATGTTGCTCTGTACTAAATGCCTGTTGTCCACTCACTGTAGACTACTTTAAGTGACTTTGAGCGTGGCATGGTTGTTGATGCCAGACAGGCTGGTCTTAGTATTTCAGAAACTGCTGATCTGCTGAGATCAGCAATGCACAGCCATCTCTAGGATTTACACAGAATAGCGAAAAAGATAAAATATCCAATGAGCAGTTTGGATCCATCCTGCCTTGTATTAACTGTTCAGGCTGCTAGTGATGGTGTAATGGTGTGGAGGATATTTTCTTGTCACACTTTGAGCTCCTTAGTACTAACTGAGGATCGTTTAAACCCCACAGCCTACCCGAGTATTGTTGCTGACAGCGTCCATCCCGTTATGACCACAGTGTACCCATCTTCTGATGGCTTTCAGCAGGATAATGCACTGTGTCACAAAGCTCACATCATCTCAAACTGGTTTCTTGAAAATGACAATGAGCTCACTGCACTCAAATGGCCTCCACAGTCACCACATTTCAATCCAATAGAGCAGCTTTGGGGTGTGGTGGGACGGGAGATTCACATTGTTGATGTGCAGTCGACAAATCTGCAGCAACTGTACAATGATATCATGTCAATATGGTCCAAAATCTCTGAATAATGTTTCCAGCACCTTGTTGAATCTGTGCCATGAAGAATCGAGGGAGCTGAAGGCAATCCAGTACCAGCACAGCACACATAATAAAGTAGAAGGTGAGTTTACATTCTAATTAAATAGACCTACATCATGCCTACCAAACTACAGTTCTTCAGATTATCCTTTCAACAGGAAACAAGGTGTTTGAACAGATTTTAATTGTGTTTACATACTACTACTGTGTACATACCTGTAAGGTCAGGATGGAGTAAAATCAGAAACCACAGACGAAATGGAAAAAAAGGCGTCAGTTTAAGTGCCTGCAGAGTCATGCTTTTTGATTTGACAGAAAAAAACTTTGTGTAGAGAATATGAAACAGCAGCACGCAATTCAGTGACTCTATTTATCTTCTTTGACTACATATCAGCCATGAATAGAAGCTACTTACTTACTTAGTCCTCTTCATGCCTTTTGGGACACAAGTCTGCTATCAGCTGCCTCCTTGTTGACACACACATACACACACACACACACACACACACACACACACACACACACACACACACACACACACACACACACACACACACACACACACACACACACACACACACATTGTGACAAAACCGACAAACAAACTTAGGGTCACAGTGGGTTTTCTAGTAAATACTACAACACTGTTAGCACTACAGAAATTCACATCTGGACAGCATCAAAATTCAAAAGACTGAATCAGTCCTAAATTTCAAGGTCATGTTGGCACCGAGTGCTCCAGATGATCCCATTTGTTTGAGAGTTTGGCTTTTCAGAAGTTCACTGGAGACATGGAAGCTGGTTTGGCTGACTCCTGTGACCAACATACAGTCAAATAACAACCAGCAACGGGGGAATGCTGGTTGCTGAAGAATGTTAAGTGTTGACAAATTAGAATGCAACATTGTGATCATGATTGCGGCTGAAGAAAGACTTGATGGGACTACAGATAGATAATATTACAGCCCGACATGAGCGTACCGCCACATAATAGCAACAGTATGACATTCATTTACTGGCAAATGTGCACTTCTGGTCAAGCGTTCTGGTTAGGCATTTATTTACAATTTTTATCTGGTTCCAGGAAGAGTAAGGGACACATTTCTTTAATCTCTTCTGCAGACTTTTTCAAATGTTTTAATGTAGCTACTCTGTCACAACATTTTGAAGTTAGGGGTCAAGGTGTCAGTCAGATGATTCTTGACTGTTTAATGAAAACATTGGCCCAGTGAGAGCCTTGGAAATATACATTACCCTTGAAGACAAAACAGTGCTTCTAATCCTTTGGTCTAACCTTTTTCACAATATTTTTTAATTTTGGAAACAAATATTACAAATCGAATGCAGCTTCCAGGACTAAGAGCTGGAGTGATCATTTCCCTAAACTCAGCCATAAAATGCTTAAATCCCACTTCACTGCTGCTTTCCAAGCATTAGCTTTGTTGATTTATGGTGCAGGCCAAGTGGTGGAGCAATACAACACATGCTGCATATCACAATCAAAGGTTTAGCTTTCCCAGAATACACTAACATGGAATTATTGCTCGAAACTGCAAAAAAGAAGGGCACCGACATAAATGTAATGACTGAACTATGAGTTAGTTCAAAGCATTATTGAAAATCAATTTTTTAAATTATCAAAATCAGCTGGCCAAAACACAAGAACAGAGATAACGCTGTAGCACTCCTGTTAACGTATGCCAGCTGTAATCTCTGAGTTTACAGTTATAACTGCTATTTAAGACTTAAACTCTTGGACTTGTCATTCACATCACATTTTATTGATTATTCTGCGTAACAATGAGGTAAAAAAAAAAGAAAACATCAAAAATGTAAGCGCAGATGAGAACACTTTCCCATGAGCTGGATTCCAACAAAATCAGTGCATTTCATAAAACAAAGCAAAACAAAACCAAAGCTTATGTTGTGTCATTAGGTTTGTCCTACCTGCTTAAAATCACAGGCCACAATTTGACACATTTCAATCAATCCAGACCCCACCAAAGAAAAAGGAAGCCATGGTTCATTGACTTCTCTGGGGTTTTTTTTCCCTTACTTTGAACACAAGCAGGAAATCACTCTCACATGGATGCTGTGTTTGCCACGTTCTGTCAGAGGATCTTTTTGTGGTACTGATAACAGCATCTCTTTTGGAGGAACTTCTCATAATCTTACTGGAACACTGCACTAGTTTTAGAGATGCGTGTATCTGCATAATAAACATGAACCAACCACAAGATTAATACTGAACAAGCAAAAGTCATACCAAAATAAACCCTACAGGATTTCCCCATTAAGTGAAACCATATGTCCTAACATGCAAAAAAAAAAAAACCCTCTGACAGCATCTTTATATCTAATGTGACATGTTTTACACTTGCATATCTTTAAAAATGAAGCACAGTGCACACGCTTGTTTAGATAGGGACGGCCTTTTAGCATTTGTTTAAGCAACACTGTGTCATGTTATCAAAAGTTGATGTAACACAATCTATTTGTGATATCTTTATTTGTATAAGTGTGAATCAAATTTTGGTCAAATCTGAGTAATCCAGGATATAAATTTTCCTTGTTTTTGTTAAAAAAAAATTGAAATACAGCTCTGTCCCTATACGTCTCAATTTCATTCATGGAAACGGTTTTTTACGATAATAAAGTTCAGATGTGCAGTCTGCCGCCAAGCTTTTGAACAGCCTACTACATGTGACCTAATACTGCAAACATTTGGCTGAGTGAAAGGTAACATGGTGTCTCATAAAATGTTGATAAATGTCAATGGTACTTACAATGAGGAAATGAGAATGAGGCATTAGTTGTGTCATCACCCTACCTCCAAAATAAGTGGCCTTAAAAATGCCTTAAAAACGCTGGGCATAATTTAAAGTTTTAGTATTAGCTATAACTCTAACGGAATCTGTGAGATCTTAACTACTACTTGCACAAGCTTTACAACAGCATCTTTAGAAGTAATGATTAATATCCATTTTTATACACATTGAAGGAAACACATCTGCATTTTTTTCAGCCACAGAAACCCAGCCTTACTCTGTACTGACTCACAGATGCAGGTTGGATTTATCATTTGGTGCTGGTCGCTCTATGACCTACCTGTTACTGTCATTCAAGGCCACATGTGGTACTAAACTGAGGTAATCTCGAGAGATGCTGATGCATGGCTCTACACATGGAATTCATATAAGGTCTCTCAGCTATTTTGTAGCTGGAATATTAAATCAACATTAACATTATTTTGACTATGCATTTTTAATATGGTGCTTTTAAATAGGAAATGAGAACAAAATTGACTGTGAACATTCATATCCCTATTTTGGATATGAATACTAGCTGTCATTAAAAGGCATATTTTACTTTGGCTTATTTTATTAACCGTTATACTCTCAATTCAGGCTTTACATTGCAATTGTGACCAAGTAAGAGTAATGCAGTTTTCTCCCAATACTGGACTTCTGCAGGTATGACTCTGCTCTGTTGACTTTTATATCAGCACCTGAACACCTGTTAATTTCTGTCAGCAAGAGTAAAAACTACCCAGCATGATGATTTAGTGCTTAGAGCCCATCAGGGGCTGCCTTTGAGGAAAACTGGCTATAAAATATTCCAGGAAACACAAATATCTGAGCAGCTGTTGTGTTGCTAATATTGAGTTGGATCCCCTTTTGCTTTCAGAATTAGCTTAATTTTTTGGTAGCACAGATTCAGAAAGGTGCTGGAAACATTCCTCTGAGAATTTGGTCCATATTTACATGATATTATCACACAGTTGCTGTAGATTTGTCAGCTGTACGTCCATGATGAGACTTTCCCATTCCATCACATCCCAAAGGTGCTCTACTGGTTTGAAATCTGGGGACTGTGGAGGCCATTTGAGTACAGTGAACTCATTGTCATGTTCGAGAAACCAGTTTGAGATGATGTGAGCTTTGTGACATGGTGCATTATCCTGCTGGAAGCAGCCATCAGAAGATGGGTACTGTGGTCATAAAGGGATGGACATGGTCAGCAACAATACTCAGGTAGGCTTTAAATGATGCTCAGTTGGTACTAAGGAGCCCAAAGTGTGCCAAGAAAATCTCTCTCACACTGTTACACCACCAGCAGCTGCCTGAACTGTTGATACAAGGCAGGATGGATCAATTCTTTCATGTTATCTGCCATCTGAATGTTGCAGTAGAAATTCAGACCAGGCAATGTTTTTCCAGTCTTCTATCATCCAATTTTGGTGAGTCAGTGGGAATTGTAGCCTCAGTCTCCTGTTCCTAGCTGACAGGAGTGGCACCTGGTGTGGTCTTCTGCTGTAGCCCATTTGTCATGTTGTGTGTTCAGATGTGCTCTTCTGCATACCTCAGATGTAATGAGAAGTTATTTGAGCTATTGTTGCCTTTTCATCAGCTCAAAGAAGTCTGGTCATTCTCCTCTGACCTCTGACATCAACCAAACATTTTCACCCAGGGAACTGCTGCTCACTGGATATTTTTATCTTTTTGGGACCATTGTCTGTAAACTCTAGACATGGTTATGTGGGAAAATCCCAGTCGTTCAGCAGTTTCTGGAATACTGAAAGTCACTTAAATCACATTTCCCCCCCATTCAGCAGGATAAAGTGGTCAGTTAGTGTTTGTCAGCAATAAGACTGTTTTCCCATAACAGTAAAACACTTGGAACCTGCTTTTTATTTTAAAGAAAACATTTTTAATGTGACATAATTTGATAATAGTAACACAGACACCATAATGGAGGAAATTCAGGAAATTTCACTGTTTCTGTATTTCAGGAAAATAAAACTGACATTACATTTGCAATTAACAGTTTCAATCTGTTGCTCGCTGACTATATTCACAGCCTTGTTGTTCTGTTGTATGTCATCTTCTGAAAGGGCCTTAAGAGCTCGCTCATCATGATGAATAGAAAGCTTTTTTAGGTCACTTCTTAATACTCAAGACGCTGGAAACTCTCAACATTTTGGCATTTTACATTCTTTCACAGTCCCCAGAGTTAACTAGGAACCATCTGGTCTTGTCTGCAATCATATGCAAGAAGTGCTGTAATTCACTATATTAAATTTTATTTATATAGCACCAAATCACAACAAACAGTTGCCTCAAGGTACATTACATTGTAAGGTAAAGACCCTAAAATAAGTACAGAGAAAACCCATATAAGAGGGGCCTGAAGCTGAAGACTCTACCTCCCATTCTACTCTTAAGTATCCTAGGAACCACAAGTAAACCAGCAGACAGACCGAAGAGCTCTATTGGGGTGATATGGTACTATAAAAGCCTTAAGATGAAATGGGGCCTGATTATTCAAGACCTTGTATGTGAGGAGAAGAATTTTAAATTCAATTCTGGATTTAACAGGGAGCCAGTGAAGAGAAGCCAATATGGGAGAAATAAATTCTGTCTTTCTAGTCCCTGTCAGTACTCTTACTGCAGCATTTATGATCAGCTGAAGGCTTTTTAGGGAGCTTTTAGTGCAACCTGAGAGTAATGAATTACAATAGATCCAGCCTACAAGTAATTACCGCATGAACTAGTTTTTCAGCATCTCTCGGAGACAGGATGTTTCTAATTTTAGAAATATTGCACAAATGCAAAAAAAGCAGTCCAACATATTTGCTTAATATGTGCATTGAAGGACATCTCCAAGATTCCTCACAGTACAATTACAAAAACAATACAGGCCCTGTACAGTAACTCCACAGCTAGAATAAAAATTAATGGACATTTATCTGACAGAATCACCCTAGAAAGAGGTTCAAGACAGGGGTGCGCATGGTCACCGTTGCTTTTTGCACTATACTTAGAACCGTTAGCCCAATCGGTAAGACAAAATAAGGGCATTAAAGGAATAAATATTAGAGGGATGGAACACAAATTGGCATGTTATGCAGATGACATATTAATATATGTAGAACAACCAACCTACTCTTTACCAGTCCTACTGCAATCATTTGAAGGATTTGGTCAACTATCGGGATGTAAAATTATTATCAATAAAACCCAGTTACTTTCTTATAACCCACCACAGGAAATCCAAAATGCATACTCTCTTGCCTGGCACACTGAACATTTCAGATATCTGGGCATTATCATACCAAACGACCTCCAAAAACAACTGGAAAAGGAAAAGGGAGGTTGGGGACTACCTTCCCTTGGAGACTATTACTTAGCTGCACAAGCAAGAGCACTGATATGTTGGTGTGACCCAAAATATAAGGCTAAATGGAAAAACATTGAAACAAAAGTGACATCCACCCCCATACAGGCAGCACGGGCTGATGTAAACTTACAACATTTTATAAATAATATAGAAAACCAGTGGATGAAAACAACACTTAGAGCATGGAAAACCATCATAAAAGAAAACACACTAGAGAAGGATATTACAATCCTGAAATTGATCGCACATGACTCAGACTTCCCACCAAACAAACTCGATACCAGGTTTAAAGATTGGACATCCAAAGGGACTACTGCTCTCTGTACAACAATGAAAAATGAGACTTTAAGTGATATTGAAACACTTAAGAGAGAATATCACCTGGATAAGCAGAATTTCTACCGATACTTACAACTGAGAAAGTCCAAAATGAAGCCAATCGCTGATAAGAATATAAATCTAATGGAAATTTTTATTAAAGCCTATAATTCAAAAATCAAGAAGAAAACTATTTCACTTATCTATAAAAACCTACTAGCTCTTAAAAACAGTTCGACCCTTTATATTAAAGCAAGGTGGGAGAGAGAGGGCAACTTAACAATAACTGAGGAAGAATGGACAATAATATGGAAATACCAGTGGACATATAATAAATCACCACAATGGCAAGAATTTGGATGGAAAATCTCATAAGATTCTTTATTACACCCGCACAGAAATGCCATTATGATAGAAACACGCCTACGTGCTGGAGGAAATGTGGAAACCGAAGCGCTAATCACTCTCATATTTTTTGGAATTGTCTAATTATTAAAGACTACTGGAAAGAAATAAACAGTGCCCTACAGGATATTTTCAAACAGTTCATTCCTTTAGAGACCAAGCTCATGTATTTTGGCAACATACCTCAAGAAGTCTCAAAAAGGGAAAAATATCTAATGACCATCTTATTAACAGCAAATAAAAAGAGCATCACAAGAAAGTGGTTATCACAGGATAAACCAACGCTAGATGACTGGATGGATATAACATTTAACATACATAAAATGGAAAAAATAACAGCCTCTCTCAACCCTCAAGACCGAACAATTCAACTTCAGCTGGCAAAGCTGGGTAGGCTACGCAAAATCTAGAAGACCCAATTTCATTTTTAGAAATCAAGCTTGACATAGCCTCCTGACAATCTACTCTCCAACAATAAATACACTCAAACAGTATTAAATAAGTTTGCTTCTTAATTTGTGTATTTTACTTATTTATATACTCTTTTTTTTTTCTCTTTTCACATTAGTGTTATTATTTTATTTATTTATTTTTCTTTCTTAAATTATTGTTATTATTTTTTCTTTCTTTCATCATTCCATTAACATTGGGCTTCTTCCCTGGGAAATAGAGTTATGACAGTTCTCTCTTACTATGCTGCACAGAATTTTTTATGTTACCTTTTAAAGTATTGAACGTGGCACTTTGACACTGTGAGTATATATTCTGTAAAACCCTTTTCCCAGAAAACTAATAAAAATAAAATTATTTAAAAAAAAAAAGATTCCTCACAGTGTTACTGGAGGCCAAGGTAATGCCATCCAGAGTAAGTATCTGGTTAGACACCATGTTTCTAAGATTTGTAGGGCTGAGTACAATCATTTCAGTTTTATCTGAATTTAGAAGCAGGAAATTAGAGGCCATCCAGACCTTTATGTCTTTAAGACATTCCTGCAGTTTAAGTAATTGATGTGTGTCATCTGGCTTCATAGATAGATAAAGCTGGGAATCATCTGCATAATAATGAAAATGTATGCTATGCTATGTAATAATTCTGCCTAAGGGAAACATGTATAGTATGTATAATGACAATAAAGTTCTATTCTATTCTATTCTGTTATATTCTATTCTATTCTATAATATTCTAGTGTAAATAAAATTGGTCCTAGCACAGAACCCTGTGGAACTCCATAATTAACTTTAGTCTTTGAAGAAGACTTTCCATTTATATGAAAAAATTGCAATCTATTAGATAATTAAGGTTCAAACTAAATTAGTGAGACACTATTTCCTCTCCAGCTTACAGGTTATCTGCTTTAAGCTGCACATTTGTGAGTTGTACCACGGGCACTTCTGATTTGAGGTTTCCTTTTCAGAAGAGTCACAGTATCAAGATTCATACTCAGTGAGCATGTAAAACTATTGACAAGATAATCTACCTCTGTGGGAGCAGAGTTTATGTAGCTACTTGGCACTGTGTTGGCACATGGCATTGAAGAGTATAACAAGGTGGATGATAGATATAACAAATGAAATAGGTTTTTTGAATTTTCCAATTAGGGTGGACAGGGCTAAGAGTCAGGTTTTCAGATGAATTTAAACGCTGTCTGGGAATTTGCTTAATTAATAAGCTGGAGTGGAAGATTGCTGCTACTCCTCCTCCTCGACCTATGCTTAAAGGATTCTGACAGTTAGTTTGGCTCAGGGGTGTTGATTTATTTAAAATAACATATCCATCCCGCTGTAACCAGGTTTCTGTTAGGCAGAATAAATCAACATGTTGATCAATTATTAAATCATTTACTAACAGGGACTTAGAAGAGAGAGACCTAATGTTTAAATAATCCACATTTAACTGTTTCACTCTTTGGTGCAGTTGAGGATGCTATATTGTTTAGCAGATATTGTGCTAGTGAAATGATGGTCTAAAAAATGCAAAATTTCCTCTTGGCCCAGTGTTGTATGCTTGACTATGTCATGCCCAAGAGGAATGTAAATATTATGAGGTTTTATTTTGTTTTGTTGTTGTTCTGTTTTGTTTTTTCAATAATATTGACTTTGGCAGACTTCTGAGTGGTTCTTCGTCTTTTACCCAAAGTTACATGAATATGGGCATATATGAGCAAATTGTATAACCTTGCACGCTTACCTTAATCCCACCCCTGTCATGGTCCCTCCACCCTCCGGTGTGTGTGTGTGTGTGTGTGTGTGTGTGTGTGTGTGTGTGTGTGTGTGTGTGTGTGTCTCTCTCTCTCTGTATCTCTCTCTCTCTCGTCACCCTCGTCATCTGCCTCACCTGGAAGTAAGCAGGCACACTTGTTCAGGCTCATCTAGTCTCCTACTTAAGCTGGCCGGTGACAGTTAGTCTTCGCTGGATTTTGCTGTTAACAGTCAGTGTGGACAACTCCCCTTCAAGTTTGCTTGCGCCATTTTGTTAATCTTTGCCCTCTGATTTTCGTACTCAGGTTTCCAGCAAAACAAGTCGAGAGGTTCCAGATGAGACAAAACGGATGTGAGCTCTTCATGGCATTTGCATAAAATAAAATAAAATAAAATAATGCCCTCCTAATAATAAAGTTTACTGACATTTTACTGAATTCAGTTTATTAAGGAAAAGCTCTGAATTCACCTCTCCTCTTATTAAAAAATAAATATGATAGCTATTTTGAAAATAGCTATCTAGACAGTCATATTTTCTAAACACCCTTCTAGGATTACAATAAATCTTACCTTTTGTGTATTTTCTTTTGTTCAGACTATTCTTCTACGAGCCAAATGCTTTGCTTTTCTCAATGTTGCTTGTTTGCTTCCAAAAGAACTTCAGATCGGCATGTTTTTCCTGCTTTGGCAGCCTGATTGAAAAGCATAGAGGTCAAGACAAGTTTCTCAGTTCCAGCTTCAACGTCTGACTATAATCAAATGCAGCATCACATCTATGTGGTGTAGGAGATAGCATGGATCTCCATCCATCCATTTTCTTAAGCTCTTATCCAATTCAGGGTCTCCGGGAAGGTGCTGGAGGCTATCCTAGCTCTCAGGGTAAAAGGCAGGGTACACCCTGGTCATTCACAGGCTAACACAGAGACAGACAACTGTGCAGTCTCATGTTCACTCCTGAAGCCAAATTACTAATCACCAGTTAACTTAAACAACATGTTTGGACTATGAGAGGAAAAAGAGCTGCTAAGGCACAGAGAGAACAAGAAGGCTTCACACTGAAAAGCTGGTGCAAAGCACTGCGTCACCCAGCACAGGGATTCTTACCTCAGAACAGTTTCTGTATTTACATATAGAAACTGTTCTGTCAGTAATCACTATAATGTGGAGAAAAATATTTAATGTTAGCTGCATAAGTTTGCATCTTTAATAATTCAAAAATTCATTCTCATCGAGTTTATCCAGCAGTCAGCAACCTCTTCTGTCTTCAGCCCTTTATTTCAAGGCTGTACACTTTTTTTTCATATGATGCCTGGTCCCTAAACCTAATAAAAAGAAAAGTGAGTAAATGCAATCTTAACCACAAATGAAAATTAAGTAGCTAAGATAGGTTAAAAAAAAAAGATATGAAACTTAATTTAAAATAAATTCAAATAAAGCTTCCAAAGGGGAGGCTCCACTGCCAACTAACCTCCT
Organism: Archocentrus centrarchus; assembly: GCF_007364275.1. Lineage (NCBI taxonomy): Eukaryota > Metazoa > Chordata > Actinopteri > Cichliformes > Cichlidae > Archocentrus > Archocentrus centrarchus. The sequence goes on along the minus strand of NC_044358.1, from coordinate 27,488,056 downwards.
TGTGCTTGTGCATATCCTTTCAGCATTGCTTATATGGGTCACAGACAGTGGACACTCTTGGAAGTCATGTTGTTTCTCTTGTCTGCATTTAACTAAAAAAAATGGGGGGGGGGGGGGGGGGGGGGGGCAAGGTGGGAAATAAAATAAAATCAGAGAAATAAAATCAGAGTGTAGAATAAACTATTAATCTGAAGAAAAAAAATTAGTGCTGTCTCTTCTATCCAACAAAAATAAAAAAATCTCAACTACAAAGGGGTAAACCCAAGTTCAGACATTCAGACCACGAGCAGACTGTGGTTCAGACTAACATGGCAAGCAGAAGTGAAATCCCATAATGTCTGCACCAGATTAAAAGTAAATTTCACACTATTTTACAATTTTCACAAAATACATAATGGAGGCTCTAGAAATAGCCAAACAAAGGCTGACAGCTATGGCCACTATGCTGAAGATATTATCTTGGCCAAGAGAATAAATGGCCTGTTCTCCAAAGATTCAGGGTATACTCTCAGCTACAAGGGAACCAGGAAGCCATCAGCTTACTGATCCACCTCATCAGGATCTACAGTAAGGATATTGGGATGTCATTCGGACTGGATAAGTGTGGTCAAATAGGTGCAAAGAGAGGGAAGGTGATGTGGAAGGAAAAATCCTTAGATGCAGAACCCCTAAACTTTTATATATGTATAAAAGTTATATAAATATATAAATTCCTCACTCACCCTGCGGACGGTCTTTGACCTTTCAAGCTCAGGACCTCTACCAGAGGCCTGGGAGTTTGAGGGTTCTGTGCAGTATTTTATCTGTTCTTACAACTGCGCTTTTCTGAGATCTCAGAGATCTCAGATGGACCACTGTTACCTTCACCTTTCACATCCTCTCTGACTCTTCTCTCAGCTCTTTGTATTTCTCAAGCTTCTTGTGTTCTTTCTCCCTGATGTTGCCAACACTTGGTATTGCTACAACTATCCCTAGTGCTTTCTTCCTCTGCTTGTCCACCACTGCTATGTCAGGTTGGTTAGCCATCACCGTCTGTATCTAGAAGTCCTACGGGATCTTAGCGCGGCAATTCTCCACCATCATATCCCATTCTGACCTTGGGAATTCCAGGCTATACTTGGCACAAATATTTCTATATACTATGCCAGCCGTTTGGTTATGGCGTTCCATGTATGCCCTGCCTGTGAGCATCGTGCACCCTCCTGTTATGTGCTGGATTGTCTCAGGGGTGTCTCTGCACAGCCTGCACCTGGTGTCTTGCCTGGTGTGGTAGACCCCAGCCTCTATTGATGTTGTGCTTAGAGCTTGTTCTTGTGCTGCCATGATTAGTTCCTCTGTGCTGTCATTCAATCTAGCTTTGTCCAGCCATTGGTAGGATTTTTCAATATCGGACACTTCTTCCATCTGCTAGTGGTACATGCCATGCAAGGACCTGTCCTTCCACAATGGTTCCTGTACTTGCTCCTCTTCTTTCTCAGGTTCCTGCTACCTGAGGTATTCACTAAGCATATGATCAGTTGTGGTCATCTTTCTGATGTACTCACGTGTCTTTGTTGTTTCATCCAGAATAGTGGTTCTAACAGTCACCAGTCCTCGGCCTCCTTCCTTCCCCTTTGCGTGCAGTCTCAAGGTGCTGGACATGGGGTGAAACCCTCCCTGCATGGTAAGGACCTTTTTTGACTTGATGTCAGTGACTTCTATTTCCTCCTTTGTTCAGCTTATAATATAACATAACAGTCAAGATTAAAGAAGAGGTTGCACAATAAAGTTTGGCTTGTATGTTAAAAGAAAATTATGCTTACCTCTTGCATAATTTTAAAAAGAATTTTATATAATTAATCTGAAATAGATTTGGACAAGCATGTAATTGCACCGCAAAGAGCAAAAGAAACAACAATCATTATAAATTCCGCTGTATTAAAGTTCTGGAAGTGGAACTGAATACCTGACCTAACAGTTTAATATCAGATGATGAGCCACCCATGTGTTTAATCAATCCTTTGCAGAAGTTTCAGTTCAGGTCGATACAACCTTGCTCTTGCACATGGGGATATTAGGTCATTGCGGCAATAAAAGTTAGATGTTTCAGCCACCTGTGGTTCTGAAGGAGAAATATAATATGGAAAATAAATGACTGACTGACCAGACATGACAGCAGATATAGCTGTAGATCAGTGGATCATTTTTCTGTGAGGAAAAACAATCCTGGATGTCAAAAAAGATTCCACATACTGCTGTATCTTGCGATAAAGTCCACTTACTCACAACAAAGCCTTTGCGTGCCTTTGTTTTAGTGAGCAACCTTAAATATGCCTGAACAGATACTAGTTCACTTGTTCCAATTGCAATGGGGCAGATCACATAATGAGTGATTTAATTATAGCAAACTGTCTACCTCTACCAAGAAAATCATAAGAAAACATGTGGTCTGAAATACCAGCAGAATGTTTGATCAGAACAAAGAAGAGAGAATCTGGGCTAACCATTCATCCATCATATCTCAAAAGCACATTCCCTCACATACATCCAAATCGAGTATCGGGAAGCCAGCCCATTCTCTTTATCTGTCATTTCATTAAAAAAATCAAAATCAGTGGAGTGACCTTATGGAGTGGCCCGTGATGTATGAGTAAAGCATCATTGTAATGTGTGGACACCTTCCCTCGTGTCTTAAGAGTAGAGGCCAAATTGCTTCCAGACAAAGATCTCAAAGGTGAAAAAGACCTGGCCAAAGAAGGTGGTTCCCACCCTCTTAGAAACCTAATTTTTGGCTTTGAGTAGTTAATTTTTCATTCATGCCTCTTTTTTACATGTTACCATATAGAGAAGGAGTGCAATGCAGCAGCGGCAGAGACAGAAAGGACCAACCGAATCCAGTGTCTTGAAATACCACAGTAAGTACGCAGTATTTCTTTATTTCCCAGGACCCTTCTCTGTCCTCTCTCAAAGGATGATAGTCATACCATTTAAGATAAAACACATCATATAATCCAGAGACTATGCTCGATGATTCAAGTGTCAAATGCAAAGGTTAAAACTCAGACACAACATTTCATATTTGTGCTGGTATAAAATTTAGTATGATTCATATTTTTTTTCCTTTAGAAATAAATCAGCTCAACTGAAAAGGAAAAGAACAATTTGGCACAAAAAAGCAGGCTTTGACAACTCCAGCAACTGTTCTCAATTTGCACTTCTTTTGTATAATTTTTGGTTTCAACACTGTGCTTTGGTGTCAGAGCTCTCATTTGGGTCACCTGCTCTCCCTTCATAAATTATGGCTCTTTTCCTTCAGTTATTAGGCTGTGTAAATAAAGTCATCAGTCTTTTAGAAAGTTGCACTGCGATTCATAACCAGCGGAAATCCTTGTCCTGACCTAAGTCAAGACACAAACAGTGAGGAGGCAGGCGAGGAAAGCGTATTTCACTGTCTCTTGCTCCTTTATGTGTGAATCATGCTTGACTGTTTCCATTTGTGTATTTGTATTTCAGCCTTTTTTCAGAGGCCAGGATGTAGCTGCTAGCGAGGTAACGTCATGGGTTTTCAGTGTCATGGAGTACACTTCTTACCAAGGTATATCCCATTAGTAACTCATGCAGAGAACCTAGCGTTGTTCAGAGCAGGTTATTTTTGACCAAATATTACTCTTGGAAAATAGCATCACCATTCGTAGCAGATCCAGCGGGCCTCAGTGTCCAGAGAGTAAGAGGGCCTTTAGTTTTTAGAGACTGTCAACATTATTGAGCTTCGCCAAGAGACGGCCAGTAAATTTTAAAAAAAATTCTGTCTCCATTTCGTGACGTTTCTTCCATTTTTCCCGTTAAAGAGTTTTTGTGTAAGTTTTTCCTTATCTAAATCCAACATCTAAGGACAGAGGGCACTACTATATACAGATCACAAAACCACCTGAAGCAAAGTTTTGCGACGCAGGTGTATAAAAGTTGAATTTGATGTTGTTTTATTGGAAAGATAGCACTAGTCAAGCTTTAATGTCACATGAGGTGAACTAAAATTAAAAAATTAACTAGCTTTCAACTTTAACTAGCTTTACATTTTATTCCTGTCAGAATTATTCAGAGAAAACCCCACAAAATAATAGTACAAATACCAGCAAGTCATATGGCAGCAGATCAGTGCATTTAGGTATGTAGACACGGTCAAGACGACCACGTATCATGGTTGTTGGTGCCAGACGGGCTCGTCTAAGTGTTTCAGAAACTGCTGATCAACAGGTATTTTCCTGCACATCCATCTCTAGGATTCACAGAAAATGTAAAAGGAACCCAACCTGGAACTCACAAGTACTTATGTGTACCTAATAAATTGGCCACTATGTGTGTTTGTGTGTGTGTGTGTGTGTGTGTGTGTGTGTGTATATGTATATGTATATGTACAATATATATTTTAATGGAATCAAATTCCAGTCATTCTTTTTTAGTTGCACAGATGTTTTAACCTGGCAGCTGTTTCGTATACAGCAGTGGATCAAATGAAGTTACACACATGATGCGATAAAGAACAGTTTCAAGGTACTACTTGTATAAACTGATCTGCACTTCAGCTCAGTACTTTTCAGTCTGATGCATTTATTTTTGGTAGCTATAATTTCCACTTCGTTTGCATATGAAGATTTTACAAGATGGGATTATCTTAAAGACTGCAACGCATAATGAAGCTCAAACTGCCAGACACTGTCTAAAATTATGAAACTTAACTCCAACCACAACTGTAAAATACTACTTCCACAATATTTATTAATTCTAATAATCCAGTAGCATTCATAATGATATAAAAAAATGTAATTTCAGTGCGTTTACTTTTGAAGTACATTTTGATAATATTACTGATTTACTTTCACCAAAGTAACATTTTTAAGGTTTCTAACCTTTCGGTGAAGTCTTTTACAGCATTTTTGTCATATTTGCACAGGAAACAGATGTGAGGACTTCATCCACTTCGGACACCGAACACCAGGGAGAGAAAACATAAAGAATATGAAAAGGAAGGAAGTGGCTTTCTAAAAACACTGTAAGAGGCTGTCTTTCTGTTTTAAGCTGAGTAACAGTGATTTGCCAAACTGCCATTTACCACTCCAGAGAAGTTAAGAATGGCAACATTCATTTTCTTATCTGTATTATATTATTAAAATACAAACACAGACTTATTCTTTTTTTATTAATCTACTTATAGCAGATCCTAAAAATGCTTTAGTGCCATGGTGTGCTGTAGAACTGCATTTACTCACTGCAGTGCCCAGACAAGATAAGGAGTGAAGATTATATATAAAGTGTCCAAAATATTTTCTCACACATCCGACAGCATTTCTTGGAAAGCTTTTTACCAGCAGGCATGTCTGTAATAAAGCCAAAGATAATAAGAGAAGAGAGAGGGAAATTGCAAAGACAGCCAGTTAGATAATATGGCTTGGAGATATTCAATTTGCTGAAGATTCACTCTGAACATGGTGTTCATGAGAGGCTGGGGTGAGGTGGGGGAGGGTGTTTTTTTTGTTTTTTTTTGTTTTTTTTTTACATTTCTAGACTTCTTGATAAATGTCATCCATGATTTTCTGGTGCATTAGGAAAGGATTCATATCAGCTGTTTTCACAGCTGTTCTTCTCAAAGTTGTGGTTGAGAGAAATTAATTGCACCCAAAATTGAATTCTCACTACATTGCATCTCATTGTTTTGCTGCATTGGAGCACCTAACATTATGGTTATTATGGTGCTGTAATGATCAAAAATGATCAAAAAAAAAGATTAGCCAGCTATTGTTGGAAACACTTAGTTATTACAACATAAAAAAATAACAGGATTAATAGAAGTCAAATAGAAGCAGTGACAAAAAAAAAAAACTCTGTGAAGTCTAGAAGTTAGTATAATCTAAATAAAATAAGAAATTTCTTATCCTTACTCTCAAGAAGAGATTTGTATTGCCCGGGGCTTTATTGAAACATTACACTCATCTTCACTCGTGCAGCATGGCATGGCACTGTTGTCCTACAGCAAGGCTGAGGCCTTTCTGTCTGGAGCTTGCATGTTCTTTCTGGTGCCTGTGTGGATTCGCTCTAGGTATGGTGGCTTCATCCCACAGTTAATTGTAGGTGCCTGTAGGTTAATTAAAGGTTCCAAATTGGCTGCAGGTGTGAATGTGAGAGTGAGTGGTTGTCTAGCTCTATGCGTTAGCCTTGTGATGGGCTGGCTGAGATGGATGGATGGATGGGTGGAATATTACTATATTATTATATAGTCCTTTCTTGACCTTCTGAGTGCAACAGGTGACTGACTGTGGCTCAGAAGGTGCCAGTGGATTGTGGGTAAGGTGCTAAATTCAGCAAAAATTGGACATGCATAGTCTAATAAAAATATAACAAAAAATCAAAGTCTATCAGTAGTTTACATTGTGATAAGACCCCTTGGATACATTTTAATACACGTGTAATGAGTTACCGTACACATACAGCTGCAGTCAAACTGAAGTTCTTTGTTACAAAGCTGATCTCACTTCTTCCATTAATAAAATTTGCCCTTTGTAAAACTATTCCACATCCATTCAGATTAATCCTGACATTATGGGAGATGTAATGTGCTGATGTGAAGCCCTACTTTAAATACTGTTTCACATTAATGTTCGTGGCAGTGGGGTCCTTTTAACTAAATACACAACCGAATAAAACGAATCAGTGGCTGAAAAGTAAGTAAGCATTTCCCACGTAGAATCAACCACCTTGATAAAGTTCCAGACTGAAAGCACGAAATTTAACTGGATATAATCATACTTTGAATTCCCAGACATATCCATATTTTGTCTTTTGTTATTCAAAAATGTTTCATGGAGAAAACACTCCCACATGATTCATGTCTTTGAACTTAAAACAAATCCCTCCATAGTTTCTGAATTCCACTGGTGGTAAGTAGTCTTTCTCCTAAAGCCAAGTAGGCTTTAGCAATATGGTCTTTGTTAGCTATATAGTCGCTCTGTCAAATAATAAATCAATCACAACTGTACTCAATTCCTTCATTCCAACCCCGTCACCCTCTCTATCACCCCTGTGCAACCGGATCCTGCAGTTGTGACTCGCTCTTCCCGAAGGTCTTGCAACATACAAAATATCAGTCAGTCAAATTTCAGAATCTCTCTGGAATCCTTTGCAAAATAATTTTAATCCTAACTTTATCACACCAATTCTCACAGCAACAAGTTGCAGTTCATTGCCCCCTTCCTTTGCTTCCACTCAGTCTTTGGACTGGTAAATAAATACTCCCAAAAAGAGAGATATAATTGGCTAGTTGAGCATGCATTAGAGGTTTCTGTCTAACACTCTAAAATTTTAATTTTCTTTTGATTTTATTGATGATTGCAGCAGAGTTGTGTCCTTTCAGGTCCAGCACTAAAGTTTAAAGGTGTATATGTTGCTGATCTGACTCTGGACAGTGGTCTTGAGAGTAGCTGTTGGGTTATGATTGGGATTGTAGAGCCCCCACCTGTTCAAAAAGTGTAGTATGTTTTGTGAAGTATGTAATCATCATGCATGGCAGGATAATACTTCATAAAATACCTTACACCAACCAAATACGGTTGGTGGTAGCAGACAGACTGGTCTGAGTACTTCAGAAAGTGCTGATATACTGGTATTTTCCTGCACATCCATCTCTAGTGTTTACAGAGAATGGTCTGAAAAAGAGGAAAATATCCAGTGAGCAGCCATTCTCCAGGCCTTGCGGATACCAGAGGTAAGAAGAGAATCCTGAACTGCTTCAAGCTGATAGGAAGGCACCAGTGATTCAAATAGCCACTTGTTACAACCAAGGTATGCATGCAAGGTATGAATGCACAATACACTGAACCCTGAAGCAGATGTGCTACAGGAGCAGAAGACCACCAGATGCCACTCTTATCAGCTAAGAACAGGAAACAGAGGCTACAATTCACACAGGATCACCAAAATTCTAAAACTGAAGACTGGAAAAATATTACCTCTTAATTTCTGCTGACATTCAGATGGTAGATCCAGATGGCAGATACCTTTGATCTGCCTCTGGACAGTGGTCTTGGTAGTAGCAGATAGGTTGTGATTAAAACTGTAGAGCTCCTATCTGTTCATAAAGTCTTGTATGTTTTGTGAAGGTCATCACCACATGCAGACCATGTTAAACACATCTGAAGTCAGAAGTTACAATGTTTTTATTTCTCACCTTTAGAATTATTCTACAGTTCCTTGAAAAACATGCTTTAGTCTGCCAGGCAGTGATTTGAGTACTTTAGATATTACAGCAAGAAAGATATATATAAAAAAAGGTCCCTTTGTGTGTTATTATCTGATGTTCAATTGTGTAAATGTTGCTGGGCTTTATTATGTTGAAATATATTCCAAGACAGGTTTCCACATAGGTGAATATGTTAAATGAAAGGTTATTGGGTTGTATTTTCTATTAAGTCCTACAGAAGGGAGGGATTCACATCCATCACAGTCTCCAGGGAAACCATATCTATCAGAGGCCCCCAATTTTTTTAAGGGGATGTCAGCAGAAGAAAATTTTACTGCTGGATATGATCCACAGCTGACCTACAGTAAGAAGTAACAGTGCGTGGGACCAACAGTGAACCTTTGTGCAGGTGATAACCTTAATAAAGTCTGCTTTCAGTTTTTTTTTTAGCCCCAGGGCTGTGGTTTATTGGCATAGCTTTATGAATTACCTACAAAGAAAAATTAGGTACACCTGTGTTTGCCCCACTCTGAGTAGAAAGTCTACCACACAGCAAGTCAAAAGTAGCAAATGAAACAAATGACAGAGAGCTCCTCAATTTCATTTTTGAGCAGAGATGCTTCCCCTTTAATCCTGATATCAGAGAAAATGTTTTTTGTTTTTTGTTTTTTTAATGTGGCAACTTACATACAGGTTCCAGATAAACTGGAGTTTTTCTATTCTACTTCAAAAAGTCTTAAAAAAATATTTTTTTTAAAAAAAGAAATTAAATTTGAATTCAGTTTAGTTGCTTCAGTTTTACGGTCCCGGTGTTGTGCTTGCAACATCCCTGAGTGCATTTATAAGTACCGAAGTTGGTTATGATGTTATTTTAAAGCCGTAGTGCATCAGGTTTACTAATATTTACCATTTGGATCCAGACACAAGCACAGGTTATCATAAAGCTTTTTTTCAATCGGCATGTTCACATGTGCACCAAATATGATCTGATTTGGAGAGTAAGCTGGTGTTGTGTTCCACATCTGAACATCTTATTGTGTTTTCAGAAGCTATGACACTCTGAGTACACCAATGGAAACCAGGATGGTACTTTCTGGGTATTCCTTGTTGGTACAGACCGTAGTAGGTGCTGAGATGGTCAGAAATAAGATAGGACAGCAGGCAGATGATCACAAACCCGGATAGAGATTTACTTGTTTATACAGCACATAAATAAACAGGTTTTTCATGTTCAGTGGAAACATCATATGTACAACATGATCAAAACCAGGACAAGACTCAAAACTGGGATATGAGTGCACATGTAAACATGATCATGTATACAGACTGACCTGACAGGTGCTCTTTGATGGGATGAAGTACAAAAAACAAAATCCAGGAGAATTTGCTATTATGTGGTGAAAGTATAACCATAGTGAAGTGGGGCACTGTCTTCAATTAAAATTACACTTTAAGTTTATTTTTAAAAAAAGAAAAAAAAAGAAAGAAAAACATGAAAAAAGACTAATATAGATCAACTCAAAGTCTTCATGAGGATCTGACGAACACACCATCATCATGAATTAAGTAACTGTCACGGCTGTGTGCGGGCAAGGCAGGGAGGACCCCAGTGCAGGACACGGCGAGAGCAGGTTCGGTGGGAGGTTTATTTGATAACTCAAACAATTACAAAACAGAAAACTCGAAAGCAGACACTAGGAACTCGAAGACAATACACACAGGCAAAAACTGACAAGGACCCGAACAAGGAACAGAGGGAAAACTAAGGGCTTAAATATACAGAAGGGGATTAGGGCAAGTGGAAACAGCAGGGGACGACAGGTGAACCAAATGAACCTAATGACAAGGGGAAGCAAAACTAAACACAAAGCACAGGAAACAGACCGTCAAAATAAAACAGGAACTGAGTAAACATAACAGACGCAGACCTAACACTGAAAACTTAAGGGAACATACACAAAAACAAGGGAGACTAAACAGCATACTCAAAACAATATATAAGAAACACAACCTGAAAAATACAACAAAAGAAAGCTACACAAAAGAAAACTCAGAACGCTGGGCCACCGGCCCAGGATCATGACAGTACCAGCTGTGGGTGGCAATCTGACAACTCCTACATATAACCCAAAGAAAGCAAGAAAGCACAAACCCCATAATGACAAAAGGTCAAATAGTAATGTGCATGTAAATGTACATAGTTTAGAAATGCTTATTGCCATATAATCCTTTCCAAGTATACTTTACTGTCTGTATAGTGAAAGTTAATATCTCAGCATCTGGGCTGGATTATCCAATGGGCATTCTGGGCAAGAGCCCAGGGGTCCAATCACTTGGTGGACTATCAAAGTGGCACATAAAAAAACTTAAAGGATTTGTTCTCTTAATTTTTAGGCAATGATACAATACTCCTGGCTCAACACTCATTTCTTTATATTTTGCTTCCAATGAGCCAGACTTTCTTGTAACCTTTAAAGTGGTCTTGAGCAATAGTGGGGGCTTTCTGGAGGTTTATCAGAGTTGTTGGTTTTTTTTGTTTTGTTTTTTTTTTTACATTGGCTGCTTTTTACTCATTTTCAGTCCAGTCCTTGTACTTGGCCATTTTCAAAAGGAATGTGTTTTTCATTTGTTAAGCCACTTAACACTGACCTATGAGTTATTCAAGCACCTGACAGGACCTAGGAAATGCATGCAACAAGTATTCACTGAAGCCTCATTAGAAATGGTCTCAGTGGAAGGGTGACTGTCAAGAGGCCATTCTTAAGGAAAGGAAACAAGGAGAAAAGATTGAGGGTTGCCAGATTACAAAGAGGTACAACAGTGAGTGTCTGCAGCCATCTGTAAAACACCATGGAGGCTCTGTCATGGTTTGGGGGCTGCAGTGGTGTTGGAGATCTTGTCAAAATTGATGGAATTATGAATACAGAAACGAACCAGCAGATTTTGATCTAGAAAACATCTGATTGGCGATGTTTTCATTTCTCAGCATAACAATGATCTGAAACACTCTGCCAATGCAGTAAAAGCATACCTGGAAAACACACAATGGAACACTATCAATCATAGGTTGGCCTCCCCAGATCCCAGACCTCAACATTATTGAAGCAGTGCGGGAATCGAGGGTTGGCTCAAGAGTTTTACACAATACAGTATAAGAAGTAGTTAAAGGATTTTTTTCTCTTAAATTTTAGATATTGATAAATTTGGTCACATACAGTGTCCTGAAAGGCGGAAAAGCAGGATGAGATGAGGGCAGACACTCAGAACCCACTGGAGAGCAGTGGAGCACAAGAAGGACAAACATTAATTTTTCATTCAATATCAGACACCTAAGGAAGTTATTTTTCCATTTTCAGTGAGGCACAATGCTTTCTCCATAATGATTAAGAATAATTTTGCCTACAAATATGTCTAAATATTGAAGAAAGATCAAAGCTGGCTGGAGTCTATCAAACATTTGTACCCTGGGGTCTGTAACTTGTTAATCTGGGGATGTTCTGCATACCTCCTCATGCTCTGTACCCAGCATGTCTTCATCCTTGCAAACACACACACACACACACACACACACACACACACACACACACACACACACACACACACACACACACACACACACACATACGTGTTTTTCCTCAAACGTGGGGACTCTCTTTAGGCCCCTGACTAGGTGGTTACACGTGGGGACCCAACTTTCTAAACGATCTAGAGGCTTGGTTTTAGGTTAATTTTAGTCTTCTATTTTTTTGAACATGAAATATCATCTTTAATATAAAAAATAATCAAATTTAGAAAATTTTAATCTTTCAGGTTTTTGGCTCCACATGGGGACCTGCTCATTTGACTTATCCACCAGGTGGCACTGTTAAGTTTTAGGGACCACTGAGATATATGAGGATGTCAAATATAAGCAATAAATAAGTCAATAAACCACATTATATTTGATTCTTTTTTGTTAAAAATTATTTTTAAGTACTGGTAACCTGTTTACTGCCAACCATCAATACTGGACTCTCCTTTCTGGTTTTATGCAAACCATTTTATTGCACAGTTTATAATATTTCAATCTTGTGGCAAAAAAAATATACATAAAAGCCAACATGTAAAACAAATGAAAAAATAAAAATTTATGTATTCATCAATACGTATTCATAAACATGAACATGCAATATGTATACATACTTCTATTACAAAACCTGACTGCAGCTGTCCCAAAACTTCAAAACTTTCAATCTCCAAACAGAACTGGCGTGGTTATGGTACTAACAAATGGCCCGTTTCCATTCACTTTAATAAAAGGTCAACGCTTACCTTTTGTGAAAGTCTCTCGTTTTAATGCATCTATGCGATTTTTCACATAGAACTTAACCGCTTGCCATGTCCTGTTCTCAAGGGCCACTGGTGAGGCTTCAATGCACTTCATACACTGGGCTTTCCCAGGAACCGTTCCAGAGTCAATACAGTCCATGAGCGTTTTCTCCACCGCCTGGATTTCTTCTTGGCTCCACTTCACTCTCTTCCTATGTGATGGCCCTGTAAAATGATTAGAGGGCGTAAGCATTCTTCAGTGAAAAAAAAGGTTTCAATCTTTGTGACAGGGCAAGTTATATGCTATTATGAAAACATTTCTTCACCACAGCAGCAGCACACTGCAGTAAAAGTATTATTGGGGGTGGGTGTATTACTTGTTGAAGCTGACAACTGGTAATAAATCAAGACACAAGTTTCACCAGCACTTATAAAAGCATCAGCAGGTACAGGAGAGAAATAATTGTTCAAAGTACATCACAAGAATAAATGATTAAGGTCAGGGGCATGTTAAAAAAAACAAAATTGCTTAATATATCAGACATTTCCAAAGGATTTCACCAAAAGAAAGGTTTTGAGTGATTTGATGGTGGCTAGAGACTCTGTGGACTTGAGTTAAGAGAGCATCAACATAAGTGGGGCACTCTAATGGATGAAGCCCAAATTTCCCTTTTTCACAGAGTCCAGCCTGGGAAAACTCAGCAGGGCCTGCGCAGTTTTAACACTACAGTGGAAAAAAAGTGGTGTTGAAAATGTTATTGGTGCAGTTAAACAAAAAGATTAAGCTAATCATCCACACTACCTTGGATGATGCTAGTTAGTTTGCTGTTCCAAGACAGTTCAAGGCGAAATTAGTGGGGAAGAAGGGGAGAAGAAATAAAACCAAACTATTGCTTGAGGGTATGCAGTCAAATGAAAAAAAAAAGCTATTCTAAAGTTTTATGTGTAGAGACATCATCTGGTCTTCACCAGGCTGCAAAACGAAGAAACCTCAGATTAACACCACACAGAAAGTGTTGTGAACTGTTAATAAATTTCCCATTGGTTTAGTTCAATAACAGATGGAGGAAATATTGGAAATAGGTTTACACCTGTTAATGTGAAGTATTCATTGAACAGTGACAGTAAATGCTTGTAAAAAATAAGTAAAAGTTTACGTGTTTTCAAGCCTGGCTTACAGGAGGAAAATTCAGTTATCAAGACATTGGACCCAATGGGTATTATTCTTTTTATGATAACAATTAGAAGTCAAGTAAATTCTTCGGTTTGAAAGATGTCTGTCTGGCAACATTTTTAACACTTCTGCCCATTTATAATCTCCAAGTTTGAAGACAAACTACCTTTAGTTGTGTTGGAGTTGCCAGAGACTTCCATGGCCACCGGTACCTTGTCATTTGATCTCTCTATGAAACAAAACAAAACTCAGAATATATATGCAACTTTGAGAAAATCATCAGGTACAGAATAAATTGAAAAACTTAGAAGCCAAAAAGAACATGCATGAAGAAGAGTAAGGATACAGGACAGTGGCCTCTAAAGGTCCAATATTTATCAGAAATCTGCAATCTCATTTTCTTTCCACTTAGAAATATTCTTACCTTTGGCTGAAGGCAGATCTTTGTTTTGTCCACCTTCAGTGGTGCATCTCCTGGTCACCCCAAATTGATCTAAATAAAGCAGGTCTATTAAGTAAATGAGTATTAAACAGTAAGCAGTCAGTGTGTTTGCTTTATACAAGCATCTTAAATGACTAGTTTAACAGCTGACCTTCTTAGGAATTCTTAAGAGCACTAAATCAGAAGCTGCTGACATTGTAATCTAATTTTCACCATCAACATTTAGTTTTGCGCTGTTAGCAACAGTTTTTAAAACAGTCTTCCTTTTATGGATGAAACTGTCAATCATTAGACAGGTTTCCATGATCCCTGGATTTGCGTAAAACCAAATATCAAAAAAAGAAATCCTGTAATGGAAACTGCACTAATTTTTTTTTTTCAAAACACTCCTCAATATCGAATTAACCTTTTTATGCTTCCAGGAGGTGGGTTTTCAGGCGATTTGAAAAATGTTAAAAGTGTTATAGAAACACTTTTTTCACATGTCCACATCTCTGGCAGACCTGGATGTGACATAGTCAATCTAAAGTTATCAAAATCTAGTTTCCAACTGTTTTTGGCCTAATTAATACGATGTAGTTGTCCTGTAACACGAACTAATCATTAGTCCATTTTCTTCAATGTTAAGATTTTGTTTTTCATTGTTTTGAAGAGAAGTCTCGCAGGACAAGATACAGAGAGTTACAAGAATTACACACACACTCGAAAAACAGCGATCAGTGGAAACACTGACCCCCTGCAGCACTGTCTTTATCGAACTTTCAGAGATAGAGGGACAAACAGAGACTACAGCGCGTTGTGCACTCTGCTGAGAAGGTGATTGGCTGTAACCTCCCATCTCTCCAGGACCTGTACACCTCCAGGACACTGGGGCGTGCAGGTCGGATCACAGCCGACCACTCTCACCCTGGGCACAGACTTTTTGACCCTCTCCCCTCAGGCAGGAGGCTACGGTCCATACGGACCAGAACCTCCCGCCATAAGAACAGTTTCTTCCCCTCTGCTGTTGGACTCATGAACAATAACCCTAAGACTGTTACCACCACCCTCCACAAACGCTGATGACCCTATGTCTATGCACCTGTCTGACTGCACTGATGTACATATTAGTGGAATATAGTCTACATTCTTTTATCTTTTAATTAGTCTCTGCACTGTATATTTTGTAATTTTGTAATATTGTGCTATAGTTATAGCTCTAATATCTCTGTATATTTGCAATTTGTATACTTGTATATTGTCTTATAGTTTTTATACTTATTTGTTTTTTTTTTCTGTAAGCACGAAGTACCGCAGCAATTTCCTAATGCTGTGAACCTGTTCACCCATATGGCAATAAAAACCTTCTGATTCTGATTCTGATATGATTTTCTTTTGTGCAAAAGTGTCATGAAAATACAGTTATCGTTAATTGACAATTTCATCCATACCTGGTGATCTGTAAGATGAAGTTGCAGGATCCCTCTCAGCTGAGTCAACCTCCTCTTCAGTGTCTGATCCACTGTCCACAGACATTTTCTCTGAAAAACAAAGTAACATCATCCATCATATTAAACTATTAGATGTCTAAAGCCACTTTAAGCAAAACTAAAAAGGCCAAAAGAAGGAGTAATGATAGAGCTAGTACTAAGCAACTAATAATGAAATATATATATGCTGCCATCAAAAAGTTAGCGCTATTCCTTGTTTTATTACCATTCAAGTGAGCAATTTGCAATGGGAAATTATGTGGTAAATTGACCAAAGGTTAAAACAAACAAAACAATAACAAAAAACTTACCAAAGACTACAAGAATTAGACTATATAATATGTAAAAGTGCCCACTGGGCTACTTGTTCCTACAGGTGTCAATTTCTCACATGCAATTCATTTATAAAAAGTATTGTTATAATTCACCAAATTCAAAAAAAAAAAAAAACATTTCAAAGAGGAAAAAAAAAAAAACATCATTAAAATAAATAAAATCTGCCATGCCAGGAGGTCAACTTAAATCTTCACTAATAAATCACACCAATTTACCTTGTGGATCAATGCTGATCTCATCCAGATTTCTTCCTTTGAAGTTGGAGAGCTGTCCTCTTTCCAGCGCCAGCAACACTTTACTGATTTTTGCAAGCTGTAATGTACCTTCAGGCAATCTGTAGAACTGACGATGGACTCTAATGTCATGGCCTAGGAAGTCAGCCAGGTCATCCATTTCATTGTCCTTTAGGTTAAGAACCTTTGACATGGTGGCCATATGCTTCCTGAGTTTGGTTGAGGACAATGCTTCTGGGTGTTTTGCTCCACAGCTTTGAGCTATCTCACGAATAATATCAGATCCTCTGAAGTGATTGAGAGTCTGTGGTCTGCCAAACATGTACGGATTTTCATCCAACACATCACAATGATGACGATTTTGTACAAGCAACTTCATCGATGAAGCCATATCAGGAGTGAGGAGAATGGGAACCTTTCGGCCGCGTTTGCCTTTTATCTCAATTCGCTGGAAGTGCTTACACAGCTTCTTCTAAAGTTCTGACAAAGCAAGCTCCACATCTGGATGGGTGACAGAAGTATCTCTCAAGGTAAAAGCATTCTGAGGCATCTTGGATACTTCTCCCTCTCTTCTCCGGTTGAATATTATCACCTCACACAATGTGATCTTGGCAAGTTCAGCCCAGTTCTTCTTTACTGCTT
Source organism: Archocentrus centrarchus (assembly GCF_007364275.1). Taxonomy (NCBI): domain Eukaryota; kingdom Metazoa; phylum Chordata; class Actinopteri; order Cichliformes; family Cichlidae; genus Archocentrus; species Archocentrus centrarchus. The sequence continues at coordinate 27,471,243 of NC_044358.1, read as the reverse complement.
CTTCCTTCAGGTTTCTCTGGCACTCAATCCTTTTTGTGTCAAGATACTGATGCATTTTTCTGACATCATCAGCAAAGGGAATAAGCTGAGGAGCATTCCATTTAGCCTCATTCAAAGTCCTAAGGGCATGGGAAGAGACACACTCGCTCCATCTGGTCTCACAGATCTGTTTGAAAACTCGCACATTCTGAATGGTATTCTCATCGCCTGAGATCATAGCCTCACATTCAAGAATACTGGCCACTTTGTTGAGGTTGTGACCCAACTTGAGTGCTAAAGATGGTGTTTTGAAGACTTTTGTTCTCTCGTCCAAGCCAGCCACCTTCTGAACGGCATCTATGACGTGAGGGAAGTTAGCTGGCACAAAGAAATCTGACAGCATCTCCAACTTGCCATCTTTCTGTCCTTGCAGAACAACTCGTGCGGTCTCACGCATCTTCTGTCGGATGTATTCGTGTCTTGTAACATCTTGGCCATGTTTATTGAACAAATGTTCTCCTAATTTCAAGATGCACTTCTCACTGCGGACAACCTTTGTTATGTCATCATGGTGCATGTTAAGTACTAGTTTCCAAAATTGTGCATTGACACTGTCAGGTACTGGCTCTGCATATTTACAAAGGGCTTGGACTCGAGATGTTCCTGGCTTAAGTCCTTTGACTTTTTGACTGAGGTTACACCTCCGCATATGACTCCACAAGGATTTCCGCTTGAAGTAACCCTCACAGTAGATGCAATGCAAGTAATCAGCAGCTTTTGCAGGTTTGGTGGATTGTTGACGGGGTATGACCATTCCTTTTCCCTCTTTAATCACTTTATTATTATGGGCACGGTTTCCTTTGTTTCTCAATAAAGAGAACTGCAGCCATCGCTCTTTAGAGCCTTTGGGGCATTTCAGTGCATTTGCCACTTCTGGTTTATCACTGTGTTTTGCTTCTAGATGGCGTGACATTTTGCTATAAGGTTTATTACAAAATACACAATAATACCTTTTATTGTAAACCCTACTGCCATCTTCCTTCTTCTTCAGGGTCATGACTGTCACATCAGGTGAAGAAGATTCTCCATGGTCATTCATATCAGCTGAAGAAGATTCTCCAGGGTCATTCACATCAGCTGAAGAAGATTCTCCAGGGTCTTTTGCAGCCAAGGAACAAGAAGTGGTCACACGCCTTCTCTTAAGTGGTTGGACTTCCAGAGAAGAAGCTGAAGTTGTTTTCTGGGCTCTTTTCTTCCTCCCCTTAAGCTGTTTAACATCTACTGAACTGTCACTGTCAGATTCAGGAACATACTCTTCCTCACTGATCTCAGAACTTGATGGAGCCTCTTCTGTGTATCCAAGCATTTGTTCGTGTAACTAAAAGGATTAAAAAAAAAAAAAAAAAGAATACTTTAAGATACTCTCTCAAATATAAAACCAAATCATAAGAATCTAAAAATTTACAACTAGTATTTAAAGAAAGTTGAATAAAAAGAAAAACTCCCAATACTGGTATGATTTTTTTATTTTTCGGTGCTTGGAGCTCAAATGTTTTTTCAACTTTTTTAAGCATCCCCTGAACTTTGTTTTCAACCATCCATAAAATCATAAAGAGACTAGCTAAACTGGAAGTTGCTGAATGTTTTACAGCAATATGTCCTATAAAGAAGCTTAGATTTTAAATGCTACAGTTTTCCCTCCATTAAAACTTTTTTTGTGTGTGTGTGTAAAATTAACTTGATTTTGTATCTCTAAATCTGTGACTAGGAAAGCTCTTTGGGAGTAAATGTCTTACGCTAAAAACAAGCTTAGGTTATTCTTATGGTACAAATAATTTTAATTTCTTTGGAAAGAGAGTCAAAAATAGAGGACATATTAAAAAAATAATGGGTTCCTTTGATTTATTAATTTTCTTCACTTTTTTAAAAAAATTGTCTTTTTTTTTTTCAGGCAAATGCATCACAATCCATATTTAGAGAAATGAAATTAACTTACTAATCATAATCAAATCATGAGTAAAGATTCCCACCAACAAACAAGGTTACCCCAAAAAGTGACAGATTTACCAGCACATGGCCACTAACTGAGTTAGACAATTTGTTTTTAAATAGTGTAATAAAACAATACAATAATCCAGGAAAAATAGAATTTCTAACCCAAGTGAGTTTTAATATTAGGGTAAAATAGTGATACCAGTTAAAATAACAAACCAAGTACCTCCTAGGTTAGACTATGATGCTTGTAGATAAACTTACAATCACACTGTTGGTTCTGGCGAGCTCAGGCACACTCATGTCCTGGATTACTGCAGCTGGTGTTGGACCAAGGATGATGGTATCGTCACTCTCACTGGATGACTGTTGTGATTGCTAAAAATTGAGAAGTTTAACACTTAAATTAGTCCACCCCAAAATGAAATGCAATGCTTCAATACAGAGCTAACTTTAACTGTATCAAGGTATTTAAAAATTCCAAAGATGTCAGTTCTCAACAGCACCAAAAATGCAAAGGGTCCTTCAGATTAAACTTGAGTTTCTGAATCTTATGGTGTACAATATCACAATGCACAGTACTTTTTTACAAAGTGGAGAAATAAAGCAATGCCTCCAGAAGGGGGGCAGCAGGGCCACAGTTCACCTATCACCCACACAGGAGGTAGGCACTGACCACTGCCAAATACTTCTGGATTTTGGTATTCATTGCCGACTAATCCTACCCACCAAGTTTAGGTTAAAAGACACTGAAACTATGTAAATTGATTTTATAGTTTAATTTGACAGGCCATGAAAATTTCATAGACTGGCAGATAATAAATCCTTCAGAGTGTTTTGAGTTTAGTCCTGATTAGTCCATGTTTGTATTGTAATGGACGCTATATAAATAAAATTAATTGAATGACAAAGGTGGGTCCCCCTCAAAGAAAGCTCCTGTGCACGTTCTCAAATTTCATGTTGCAGAGATTCATCTGCAACGTGATTTTGCTCAGCTGCCACCACCACATGCATTTCTTCTGATAAGCACAGTGTCTGCATCATGATGTTGGCCATTTGAAGTCTTGTAATGGATAACTGAATGCAATTTTTGTTTAATGAAAGTTTTAAAGTTGAAAAGACTGTTTTATCAAACATTAATTATGGCTGTTTAAATTTGAGTTGATTTCATAATTATAGCAGGTACTAAGAAATTTGCAACTCCATTTTACAAAATATTTTTACAAAACTAAGTCAAAACAGCTCAAGCCATACATACTCTGGTACATTTACTGATGACACACCCATAACAGTTCTCATCTCTGGGATGTAAATCAGAAAAACGGTGAAGCAAAACTAACCATTAAACCCTTCTCATGTAGACAAGACGTCCTCTCCTTCTCTTCATTTGCCATCTTTACACAGGCTGCCTTGTAATGAGCCTCACATTTATCATGATGGGCTTTGAGTTTCTTGAGGTGACAAGTGTGACGTGTTTGATCCTATAAAACAGAAAACAAGCATTTGTAAATGTCCACATTTGTGAGGTGAAACAGACCGGAAACACAGTAAAAGACATCGGATGGAACTGAAACCTGACCACAATGATGCATCCAGATGAAACTTTAAGTCAAGGATCAGCAACTCTTGTCCTGCAGCAGCACACCTGATTCAAATCAAATGGTTCTCCACTAGCTTGTTATCACACATTTGTTAAAGATCAATTTTGGTCAAGTGCAGTGGAGCAGGCAAACATCTAAAACAAGCAGGAAACCAGCCTTCGGAGACCTGAGCTGCAGATCCCTGTTTTAGGCATTTATCTACTTGACAGTTTGAACACAGATAGTGATCTCATGTGTCTCAAACTTCTTGTGATCAATTTTTAAAAAAGCCAAAAAAAGTGAAGCAGTGTGGCTTTAAAAAAAATTCACATTATTTTCAAAATCAGAGACGTCTTAACGGGCCTGATTTCAGTGGTCATCTATGATTCAGACATAACATCTGCTTTACACCTGAAATGTCAGCTTGGTTGGAGGCATATTTTCAAGATATAGCTTACTCCCAAACTCAATACCACAAGCTTATATCACAAGTCAGGGACTTTAGACATCACCTTTTACTCCAGTTTATCTTTTTTAGGCATTTCTCTACATAACAATATAGGCAACCTCTCTACAGTGAAAATAGATATCACCACTGTAGGATTTGAAAAGTATTATTGAAAATACTGATGAATACTTTGGTCAAGTTCAGTGGTTAAGACTAGAAAGCAACCTTTCCAAACTTAAATTTAGAATAAGATTTAAATCAACTTTGCAGTATGTAGAGTACAAGTGAGCTAGAATTAAACTGAAATAGTGTCACATCATTTGGACCTCTTCATAGGCACACTTACCTTTTGCCTCTGTTCAGGATCAAGCTCATTTGTCTCATCAGTGGCTGAAATTTAAAAAAAAAAAAGAGAAAAAAGTTAATTGATTTAATAACTGGTCACCTTGAAGCCATTCAGAGGTTGTGCATCTAGATTTGTTCTTCTCAAAATAGTTCTGGGCCTTATCCCTAGGTCACGAATGCTAAATTTGGGATTAGAAATTAATACCCTCCCTTAAGGATTCAATAATTCAGGTAATGCTTTAAGATTTCTCACTTTATCCATTTAATATTAAAGGTTGGCAACTATGAAGGACTGAAACTGACAATATAAAATAAAAGCAGAAATATATATATTTTGTTTTGCCTTTTCCTTATTCAAGCATTTGTGCGTTTTACATTTCCTTGTGTCTTCTTTTTACTTTGCCATCTGCATTTCTGCCTCATTATGCAAAGGAGGAGGGCTGCCTTCTTGGTCCAACTCCTCTACTATTGGTTAATAAACGGGAAGGAACAGGATCCATGTACAGATCAATTGTGTATCCCTAGTTTTTGGCCGTTTCAGGACAATGCCTTATTTGAGAGGAACTGAAGTCCTCGCACTATACTTAGGTTGCCTAACTGAAGTCAAGGGCGCAGGCATGCACAATCGATCTGCACATGGATCCTGCTCCTTCCTGTTTATTGACCAATAGTAGAGGAGCTGGACCAAGAAGGCAACCCTCCTCATTTGCATAATGAGGCAGAAATGCATAAGGTCAAGTAAAAAGAGGAGACAAGGAAAGGTAAAAAGTACAACTCATATAAAGAAAAAAAACATACATTTCTGCTTTTATTTTTAAATATGTCAGTTTCAGTCCTCCATAGACAACAACTAGACTAAGCCTAATTAAATAAAATTTGCAAAGCCATGACAAATCAACAATGGAAGCATGCAAAAAGTAAAGCAGTTGAGCTGGGTCCTAACAAAACATTATTCCCCCGTCAGAGATGACATCACTAATCTTTATTTCCTCTGATATTCATAAACAATTGGCATTTGAAATAAAACTGTTGAAGGACAGATGTGCTGAGTCTTTTCTGGTTTGACAAGAAAAACTTGAGAACTCTTAAACATTAACTGATATTAGTGGTACCTTCTTCTAGGCAACTAAAACCATGTGAATAAAAATTATAATTTTATTAGACTTCTTGTTACACCTCCCTTCTCTCACCTGTCCAATTATAAGTCACATTATATTAATTTAGCATAAACGTTTATGCAAAACAACTTACAAGTGAGAAACATATTGTGGGCTAATGTATCTTTCCCTAGGATAATTCACCTTTTGAACTGGGACAGCTGGGTGTAGACTCGTCAAACCTCTCCCACGCTACCGGCACTTCCATCATATGATCTAAAACTCTGGTTGGCATTCTTTGAAGAAAAAAAAAGTGTAATGATTAGAAGTCAGTGTCAAAGCCCTGAAATTCATTTTTCTAAAACAGGTGCCCCTGCCCCCAAGTTATAATGCTGAAGTTAGTTCCCAATTCACAGCTCCTGATTCACAATAACCCCCCAAAAGACAAAAAACAAAAAAAAACTTAACCTTTATCATTCTACAAATAATGTAGGGTCTGGTGTAATGTGGTCTGCAGGCCCCACCCCAGCATAATCAACCTTTATGCACAATGAGTCATCCATTAACTTCAGCCTCATGTTTTAGCATGCCATGTCTATCATCTCTCCATTCAGAATACATGCAAAAATTTATAACCCTTTTCAATAACACAAGTGGGCTGACTGAAATAACTTGTATATTTCATGATTTCTATTCTATTAGCTTTGCAGCTGTCAAACCTTTTTTTATTTTACATTCAAGCCCTTTTTGAGAGCAGTCATATTTAACTAATTTAACCTTTTTTTAGGTTAATTGTCACTTTCATTTCTATTTATTTGCTGGACCTCATTAAATGGAAAGTAAAACATGCATGCGTCTCAATAGCTGTAGCTCAGGTAATTTCAGCTAGCCATCCTAGCGAAACTCGATTGAAATATAGCTTTTATGGATCAATACGTATAAACAACATTTAAAAGTATATCTAACTGGTACTATGACATATAGATAATAAATAGGAGCTTGTTAAAATAAGAAGAACCTTACCATTTTCTTCAGTGTGGCACAGCTAGAATGCTCCTCATTCCTCAGACATTAGCATGAAGGTCTAAATGCCGTCGTTGGTGCAGGTGTGAGGCAGTGATAAAGGAGCGCTTGATTTAGGCTCCGGCACAAACCGGAGTTCCTGCTTGGATACAAAAAGCAGCTAGCTGAGGCTGACGGCTCAGCCCTGTGTAAACAACTAATGACACTTTAACTCAGCCTTCACAACGTTACCACGCATCAATTAAGTAATAAAACTATGAAATTAATTAATAAAATTCGATAATCTCCCACAGTAATGCTTCAGGAGACAAAGTTATTCGTTATAATGGACATTTTGTAGGTTTCGCACCAGTCAAATCTGCAAGATTTGAGAGTTTCAGCAAGCCATGGAGGGAGTGTTGAGGGGGGATGGGCGTGGGTGCGGTGGGGACGTCAAATCTCAGGATGCGTGTGAGATGGCAGCCATTACAGAGACTGGGTGGAGGGGCTACAGAGAGTGGGGGCTCCACTGAATTATAAAGGGGGGTTCTGAGGTTTTATAAGGGGGTACAAAACATTTTTTACACCTCCTATCTCTCACCTGGCCAGTTATGACTCACATTAAATTTATTTAGCATAAACGTTTATGCAAAAAAACTTACAAGTGAGAAACGTTGTGGGCTAATGTAGCTTTCCCTGGGATAATTCACCTTTTAAACTAGTACAGCTAGGTTAACTCAGCCTTCACAACTTTAACACAGATCAATTAAATAATAAAACTATGAAATGAATTAATAATATTCTGTAATCTCGCACAGTAATGCCTCAGGAGACAAAGTTATTCATTGTAATGGAGATTTTGTAGGTTTCACACCAGTCAAATCTGCAAGGTTTGAGAGTTTCAGCAAGCCATGGAGGGAGTGTTGAGGGGGGATGGGCGTGGGTGCAGTGGGGACGTCAAATCTCAGGATGTGTGTGAGATGGCAGCCATTACAGAGACTGGGTGGAGGGGCTACAGAGAGTGGGAGCTCTACTGAATTACAAAGGGGGGTCCTGAGGTTTTATAAGGGGCCCAAAAAAATCTTGATGCAAAATAAAACAGGAAGGGACCAACATAACATGCAGACCTTGACACTGAAAACATTACACAAAGAAAGAGGAAGGGCACTAAATACAGAAGGGCCACACACAGACAATACACACAGGTTCTGGTTCTGGGGATGCAGAGTAGACCAGAACCAAAAGACCTGAGTGGTCTTGAAGGTTGATACAATAACAGGTCTGTAATGTATTTTGGTGCTAAGCCATTCAGTGATTTATAGACTAAGAAGTATTTTAAAGTCTATTATCTGAGCTACAGGTAGCCAGTGGCAGGACTTTAGAACTGGGGTGATGTGCTCCATCTTCCTGGTCTTAGTGAGAATATGAGCAGCAGCATTTTGGATCAGCTGCAGCTGTATCTGTAATGGTCCAGGGCCCTTTTAACCCTGTGTGTTATTGTTTTATTTTTTCTGTTCTGGGTTTCTTTTGGTTGTCGGGTTTAGTTGTTGCATCACCTGTGATCCCACCTGTTTCCATTCCCTCGTTATCCCTCTGTGTATATATTGTCTGTGTTCTCACTCGTTCCTTGTTGCATCCTCATCTCTGGTCAGTGTTGTCATCCCTGCCCTGCTGTGTGCTTCGTGATTCATGCCATGTTATGTTCATAGCTATGTTGAAGTTTAGTATTGTGTACTGCTGGCACCCGACTAGCCCCACTTTGGTTCATCGTTATAAAGTTTAAGCTTAAGTATAAGCTCTGCCTCTGAGTCCTGCTTTGGGGTCTTCTGCTTTGCCTGCACCAGCAGAACGTGACAGTATCACTGTGACGAAGACGTTTTTCATTATTTGTTTTTTATTCATTTGTATGGTTTGGGTATTAAATGTTGGAACACATTTACACTTTATTAGCACTCAGCACTTTTTGACAGACTCAAAATGAGGGCTCCTAAATATTTATTGATTCTTTATTGAGTATTTTACTTAGTATGGTTCTGTCTTCCAGGCACTTGAGCAGCTACTTGGTGTGTGGCAGACAGATGCTGTAAAATAAACTAGTGTTAGCCACAAATGTAATTGACATGTGGTTAAGAAAAGTTTGGGTATTTACAGTTGTGTTCAAAATAGCAGTCCAACATGAGTAACTAGATCAGTCATTTTACTACATGGCAAACAATTTACCAGTAAGTGTAGTAGAGTCATAGAAAACCAATAGACCCAACATTCATGATATGCATGCTCCTGAGTCTGTAATTGAATAATTAATTGAAAAAGGTGTGTTCAAAATAGCAGTGTAGAGTCCAATCGGTGGTCATTCATACTGTGAAAAAACAGGTGTCAATCAGGTGGCCCTTATTTAAGGATGAAGCCAATACATGTTGTACATGCATTTCTCACTGAAAACCTGAGAAAAATGGGCCGTTCCAGACACTGTTCAAAAGTAAAGCGTTCTTTAAAATGTTGACTGAAAAGGAGAAAACAAAGTGCAGAAAACGATAGGCTGCTCAGCTAAAATGATCTCCTGTGCTCTAAACTGGAAAGCAAAGCCAGAGAGAAATGGATGAAAATGGAAGACTACCAATTCATTGGCTCGAATAGCCAGGATGGCAAAGACTCAGCCAATGATCAGCTCCAGGGTGATCAGAGACAGTCTGATGTTACCTGTGAGTACTCTGACAATTAGAAGACACCTGTGTGAAGCTAATCTGTCACCTAGAGGCCCCCATAAAGTCCCACTGTGTAAAAAAAATAAATAAATAAAAGGCATATGCTAAGAGGTTACAGTTTGCCAAAGAACACATTGACTGACCTGTAGAGAAATGTAGAAACATTTTGTGGACTGATGAAATTAAGATTCTTTTTTTGGTCCAAGGGCCCCTGACAGTTTATCAGATGAACCACAAGCACCGAATTCAAGCCACAGTATGCTCTGAAGACAGTGAAGCATGGTGGCGCAAGCATCATGATATTCAAATGTTTCTCTTACTATGGTGTTGGGCCAATTTATTGCATACCAGGGATCATGGATCAGTTTGCATATATCAAAATCCTTGAAGAGGTCATGCTGCCTTACGCTGAAGAGGAAATGCCCTTGAAATGGGTGTTTCAACAAGACAACCCCAACCACACCAGTAAGTGAGCATCATCTTTGTTCCAAACCAACAAAATTAAAGTTATGGAGTGGTCAGCCCAATCCCTGGACCTTAATCCAATAGAAAACTTGTGGGGTGCCATAAAAAATGCTGTTATTAAGGCAAAACCAACAAATGCAGAGGAATTGTGGAAAGTTGTCACATCCTCCTGGGCTGGAATACCTGTTCACAAGTGCTAGAAATTGGTTGACTCCATGCAACACAGTTAAGAAGTTCTAAAAAACAGTGGTTATACAATTAAATATTAGTTTAGTGATTCACAGGAATGCTAATCAGAATCAGAAGGTTTTTATTGCCATATGGGTGAACAGGTTGACAGCATTAGGAAATTGCTGCAGTACTTTGTGCTTACATAAAAAACAAATAAGTATAAAAACTATAAAACAATATACAAATTACAAATATACAGAGATATTAGAACTATAACTATAACACAATATTACAAAATATACAGTGCAGAGAATAATTAAAAGATAAAATGTAAACTATAGTCCAGTATTATACACATTAGTGCAATTCCTAAAGATTTGTCAGTTCATAAAGTGAAATTTGAGTTTATAAAGAAAAATGCAGACACTGCTATTTTTTTGAACAACCCAACATTCATTTTTTATTTCCTGTTAAGTAATTGGAAAAATTATACATTTTTCTTCTTGTTTTGATTTAGAATATAATGTGCAGTGTTCCCAATGCCTGTAAATAAAAACAATTTAAAGATTCCAAGCTTTACTCATGCTTTTAAATGCACTGCTATCATTTTGAATACAACTGTAACTTGTGCAGTGATTGGATGCGGATATAGTGCAAGTGGGTTTGTGGTATAGCAATTACTCACCTGTTTCTTCTTTTGTCTTTCCAGGGTGTGTTCAGGCAAAAATGTTTCCTAGGCTGTCTGAACACAATTTAAAGGTTCCGGGAGAGACCAAGGAGGAAATTGGGTGGGGAAGTTGCTTGGGATTTTTTGGGTATTTTTGTAGATGTTTTGTAGGGGTATCTGGTTTTATTGTAGATAATGGTTTATGGAGATGTTTGGGTGATGGTTTTAATTATAAATGCTGTTGTCTAACTGTTCGTGTATTTTTATTGTTGTAGGGAAAATGTGTGATGCTCCTGCAAGATGTGTAGCAAGGTGTGGCTCATAAACAGCTGGGTATGAAAAGGGGTGCTAATTGCCCAATTGGCAACTTCTGCTTTACTTGGCTTGGGGTTGCTGAAAAGCTTACGCCTGCCTCACGAGGCAGCTGAGTTAATGGTTTATATTAAGCCTTGAGAAATAAAATGGAAAAAATGTGGTACAGAAAATAAAGTCTGCCTGCAATGATTTAAAGCCTTGCCGCTCATGGTCTTCTCTGCGTCACAATCACCAATCACCTTTAAGAGCTTGTGGAGAAAACCACTGGAAGAAGATAAGGGAAGTTGAGCAAGATGTAATACTAATTTGTGCAATTATGTTAAGCATATGTTATTGAAATATTCATAAGAGCCTGTTGATTGATGTAAATATGAAGTGCTTCATGTGGTGTCAGTCACAGCTCAGTTCACTTTTATAGATAATTTCTTCAATCAAGGAGGATATTAAAGGCAACTATGAGATCTCAGTTGGGTTAGCTGTCTTTGATGTGTTGTTTGATGGCCATTAACAATGGCCAAAAATTTTGGGGGACCAGGCATGATATATTTTTGACTGACAATGCCTACTAAGCAGAAACGCAGTCTGTCAGCTCTGAAATTAGATTTTTGTTTATGTGAAATTTTGTTTTGGTGAGCCGCGTAAAGCTGCAGTATATAACTTTCATAAAAACAATATTTTTCTACATATTTATTGAAATTGTCACTATTTCATGACAGTAAGGTAGGAGACAGATAATCTGTGTCTCAGGGAGGAGGTGGAGGAGATTGATCTTTTTACAGGTTATCTGTCTCATAACATATTGTCACAGCATGGTGATAGTGAAATATGTGGAATTTAGAGCCAAACGTATTGCAATGGCATGACATCTGACTTCGCCACGCCACCACGGCCAAGCCCTCTAGTGAAAACTTTTTGTGCTTTAAAGCAAGTGAGACCAACTTGTTATCTGTCTTCTGACTCAGGATCATCTTGATTAGGTCAAGGGGATGAGATGGAGCATTCCAGGAAAAAAAAAATAGACTTCCTGTTCTGAGGGAGCAGGTCTTTGATAATGTCAGCATATGACCACATAGTATCGTTGGGGATCCCACATAGATGACTCATACCAAGATTGGTGTAAATCAGTCTTTCTTTATGAAAGTTATAGTGTTTCGAAATTTGTGGCGTGTACGTCAATTTTGAGACCTGGCCACGCCCCTTTAACTTGCACGAAAGTTCATTGTTTTGATAGCTATTACTATCTAATGTCTTAAGAACGTATTGACCAACTTTGAAGCTCAAAATCCCTAGGAGGAGTTCATTAAAGTTTAACATTTAAGAAAAGTCAAAATAGCTTAAAGAAAGCCCTTTGACCCAAAAAGGCTGACTTCCTGTTGGGGTTAGTGCATACTTCCAAGAAACTTTTTTTTAATTGTTTCAGTGCATTCTACCTACATACCAAATTTCAGCTCTGTATGACTTACCAGTTGGCCTTGCTCATGTTAGGGGGTGCTGTAAAGCCATTTGGCGACACCCACTTTCAATTCCATCAGTTTTGGGACAAGTTTAGTGAGTTTTCAATTATGTTTAGTCCCCCAAATTAGTGCTTATTTTCAGAGGAGAATCATAATAATAAACATTTGAATAACAATAAGCCTTTACAATAATTTTGTTAAAATAAAAAGTAAATATTCAATTTAAATAAAAATAAAATAAGCTAAATGAAAAATACTGTATTAACCCCAGACTGTAAGAAATAAAGGTAAAAAGTTAATTATAAAAGTTAAAGTTTAATTTGACCATTAAATTGCAATACCCTTTCTGACCAATAGGTCAGAAGGGCGCTAGAGAGTGAGCAGGCAGTTACGCACACTTCCCGCACACCAACCTAATGGGGACTGCAGTACTCGTGTGTGACCACAAGGAGCGCATGCCTATACACTTCACACAAATTTTGTCTTGAAATGACGTTCATGGGGACTTTCTAGAAAATTGCATGGGGCATATCTACACACTATTTTCTGCTTGAAAATGGGGTTGTGCCGGTGGGGACCTCAAATGTGGTCCCCACGGGCAAACAGGTCCCCATGTGTATGTATAGAGTCAGGCCAAAGTCCCCACGAATGAGGAAAAACGAGTACACACACACACACACACACACACACACACGGTGTACGGAAGCGCTGCTCTGCAGCCACCTGGTGGTGAGGAAAGGTACCAGCCACTGCTCCGCGGAGCTTTAGCACAGTTGAAGATGGCGACTGGAGTCCTTCAGAGAGTCTGCGGTGGTTTGGGTCGGGCTAAAAGCGGGGCCCACTCGGCCGGACAGCTCGTGCTCTGGGGCAGGTGGGAGCCCTCTTCATTGTGAATGTTCAGCAGTCATCTGTGTGGCGTCCTGTGTTGGCTGTGCGCTGTTTTCAGGAGGGTTTTGTTGGTGGCTACGAGTAGCCCAGTAAAGCTAACCCGGTAACGGCTAGCCAGCCCACTGTGGCCTTCAGCTTGAACTTAATCAGAAGCTTCAGCTTATATGTACTTATTCAATACGGGATATTTAGGACTAACGCTTCCTTTCTGTTTTGGGAAACGTTAAAAGAGCAATAGTTTCTTTCAGCTTTTGCCAGTGAGCATCTAAAACGTTCAAGGTCAGTTTGATACTTTTATTTTGCTACCTCGCCAAGATTAGATGACTTACAAATAGCATGCAGGTGCACTGATCACCGTGTGCATCCGATGATATGACATTTTAAACTGAACAGCAGCAGCAAAGCCCCTAAATACAGTCATTCCAAGTTGATTACAGTATCCATGTTTATGTTTTTCATGGTGGCGTGTGTTTGCAGGGGGTTTGCAACTTCCAGCTGCAGAAACAGAGAGGACAGCTGGTTCAAGTCACTGTTTGTGAGGAAAGTTGATCCCAGAAAAGATGCACACTCCAATCTGCTGACCAAAAATGAGGAGAGTAACCTCTACAAAATTCAGTGTAAGTTGCCTTTAAGGACGTCAGCACTACATTAACATCAAATTGTCCTTGAATATTGAGATTTTTTTTTTTTTCAAACTTAAACTTTCTTTTCAGTCCATAATGTCAAGCCAGAGTGCCTGGACGCATACAACAAACTCTGGTGAGTGTTTTGTTATTTGATGTTGTGCACTTTTAGCTCAGGGGAAGCTTTACCATCACTAGGAAGATGATCGGGGGTAACTGGACACATTGTAAAAACAATCCAGTCTATTCCTGTGAGGTGATGAATGGGTTGGTATGACTTTAGTCCTTTTACAAACCAGTTGTGCTCATACCTAAGACGACTTGAGGCCACGTTCATGTTGTTAGGGACTAATATGGGACTCCTCACGCGTGAATTTTGCATACTGCAGATTCAGATTAAATGTCACGCGGGCCAGTGGTCGTGCTGTATTTAATTATTTGGCTTCTCATTAATCACAGTGAGGATGTTTTGCCCTCAATCCATGCTGATAAGTACTACCCCTGTGAGCTGGTGGGAACCTGGAATACCTGGTATGGAGAACAAGACCAGGCTGGTAGGATTACTAATATCAACACACATAGACATCTGCGGTGTAACAGGGCTGTGATCTGCACAGTTTGCAATCAGCAGTCGTGTTACACTGCATGTTCACGTGCAAGTATAGCATCGATCATTAGCTGTCTCACGAGCTAATGATCAGGATCTGTTTATTTTTTTCTTGCAGTGTTTATACCGTAGTAATTTCCTTCCCTGTATTTATTTATACTAACCGCAAATGGATGTAGTTATATCAGATATTAAAAGCCTGACATCTGGATGTCTTTACTCTGCTACATGATGTTCCTTCTGTTTGTACTTGATGTGATGTTGTACTTACGATAAATTGTTTCCCCAGTGCATCTGTGGCGTTACAGAGGTGGATACCCAGCTCTCACTGAGGTGATGAACAAACTCAGGCAGAACAAGGTAATGCTGCTACTGTCACTCCTGGTCCTTGCTTTACCCATGGGAGCTTAAGTCCGAGTAAGCTCATTGATTAGTGTCTGTCCTTTGTCAGGAATTCACAGCATACAGGAAGGAGCGAGGTAAGATGCTGTTGTCCCGCAGGAATCAGCTCCTCCTGGAATTCAGCTTCTGGAATGAGCCAGTACCCCGAACGGGACCAAACGTATATGAGCTCAGGTCTTACCAGCTCAGGGTGAGTGACAGAGCTGCAGCCTGTATCGTTGTCAGGACTGGGCTCAGTGTTTTAGGTTTGCTGTCTTTTTCTGACAAGATGCCTTCTGCAGCTTCAAAACTGACTGCATAAATGTAACTGAAAGCAGAAACACTGAAGCACGCCGACAGAGAAATGTATTTCATGTGGATTTCTCACGCCAAGTACAATAAAGATGCCTTGAAATCTGTGTGCTAATCCAGCATATCAAATCACCAAGTTTCTAGTTTGAAAATTTCTAGTTCTAGTGGTTAATATTTCTGCATTTATTAAACTTTAAGACTTTGTTAGTGTATCAGCTTGAATACTCCTTATTTTACACTTTTTGCTACTCTGAGCCTCCATAAAGAAATTGTGCAACAGTTCACTGCATTACTAGATCTTCCCCAAACCCTACATGATTATATATTTATTACTTTTTTTAAAAAGTCTGCTGTAATGACACGGCTTATACTCACTCTTTATAATCACACCTTTTGTACCTGTACACACTTAGGGACTGTCCAGTCACCATTTATCTGTTGACATACTTCACTGCGGCAGCTCAGGCTTGGCTGCTAAAGTGTCCCATCTTTTTCATACCTCATGTTTCTCATTTAAAACTGGTGATCTCCCCAGTGCCATCCTTCTGTGGACTTAAATAACTTCTGTCTCCTCAAAGCTGTTAAAATGAGACACGGGATCATCCCTCCATAAATCAATTATGTACATATAAGAGTGAAACCACACCA